>NW_028162125.1:17500-36899 GCF_964263955.1 Coregonus lavaretus
CGCTTTTTCTGTGAGAGCTTCCCATGTCTGGAATACACTGCCATCAGACACACATAACTGCACCACATATCACACTTTCACAAAATGCTTGAAGACATGGCTAAAAGGTCAATCAGATTTGTGAACATGGTCCCTAGCTGTGTGTTGCCGCTTTCCATGTCTGTTGTCTGTAACTTGTGAGGTGTGGAAACACTTTGTTGCTTTTATGAATTTTGTCTTGCTGCTTTTTGTTCTATGTTGCTCTGTCTGTATGCTATGTCTTGCTTGTCCTATGTTGCTATGTCTGTATGCTATGTCTTGTTCTATGTTGTTATTGTCTATATTGTAATTGTTTTTAATAACCTGCCCAGGGACTGCGGTTGAAAATTAGCCGGCTGGCTAAAACCGGCACTTTTACTGAAACGTTGATTAATGTGCACTGTCCCTGTAAAAATAAACTCAAACTCAAACTCAAGTAAAGACTATTTAGCTTGTTCTAATAGCATAGCTTACAGTACCTAACTAGCTGATTCAGCTAGCCTACATTAGAGATGATCAACTGATATATTTAACTAGCTGATTCATCTAGTCTACATTAGAGATGATCAACTGATATATTTAACTAGCTGATTCATCTAGCCTACATTAGAGATGATCAACTGATATATTTAACTAGCTGATTCTTCTAGCCTACATTAGAGATGATCAACTGATATAAACTACCCACTGCAGCAGTGGTTCTAGCAAAAAAAAAAGTAGTGGTTCTGTGGTTCTATGTAAAAAAAAAAAGGTTGGCTATGGGCCTCCCGAGTGACCCATAGCTAAAGCGTTGCATCGCAGTGCTAGAGGTGTCACTACAGACCGGGGTTCAATCCCGGGCTGTGTCATGGCCGGGAGTCCCATAGGGCGGTGCACAATTCAGACAGTCGCAGAAGGACGCCATCATCACAAACCTTATTCGGCCCTGTGGCCTTGCGTTCACCTCTCCCCAGTCCCCTCCAGGGAGGTTGTCAGAACTGACAGCACAGTGACCACATCACAGACTGTCATGTCACTTAAATTAATGAGCCTCGGGGGGGGACAGAAGAGAGTGGAGGGGCCATCCCTGTTTATTGTCTCTCTACATCAGACAGAAACATTTATGAAATGGTGCTCTCTTGTGATGGCAACAGGGAAGGTTTATTGGCTCTCTACATCAGAGACAGAAACATTTATGAAATGGTGCTCTCTTGTGGCGGCAACAGGGAAGGTTTATTGAATGAACGGGAGCACACTGTATGGAAGGCAATAGAAAAGGACATTTCTCCATTGTTCACACAGTTCGTTGCCTGGCTACCCAGGCTCCTTGCTCCCCAGTGCATGCCACTGAGTTAGTGTGCTTCTAGATATGGTTTAGGCCTACATAAAGATAAGATTTATGCCATGGACACAGTGGGGGTAATTGCAAAATACCTACCACCTTTATAACGTAGGAGAGGTGCACCTGGGTGAAAAATAACGTTTTTTTGTTTGTTTTGTTTTTATGAGATTCTGGAAGAGTCTGTTATTGAAATAAATGTTAGATGAACGAAAATCGTCTACAGCCTACAATATCATATAAGCGCCTAACCTAATACCTTGACAGTTGAAACAAAATCAGTTAGTCAACAACTAAGCTAATTGACTCAATGACTCAATGAATCCATATGATTCGGATCCGTCCGTAAAATGCACTTCCGTCTTTTCAATCTCTCCTCCTCTCCTCCTCTCTCGCTCCAACTCTCTTCGGTCGTTCCCCTTCACTTCTTTATTGTCCACAACTCTCGGAGGGTGATGTTCAATGATTGGCTAGGTGGGGAATGGGAGACTGGACGCTGGCATTTCTGATCCCGTGTTCATGTTTAGCCTACACCTTGCACACCCACGGAGCCGACAGGAGTGGTGTGACGAGGCTCCAGCTCGGAGAGAATAACCGGCAGTAGCAGCGGACCAAGAGACGACCAGAGCAGAGTCAATACTTTTTACTGTTTTCAACGGGCGAAGTTGACTTGGTGCTGAAATAGAGCAGTGCGCGGCAACACCAGCCAAGCAGTTTGTCGTCTTTTATTTCATACGTCGTTTCTTTATTATTGCTCTGCCTCAAATGTTTAAAAGATACGGAGCTCTGGCTGATATAGGTCTACGGAACTTCCTTATCTGACTTGTCCTGCCAGCACTTATTTTATGGTTCGCCTTTTCACAGAAAGCGAGTGAGAGTTGGAAGCGATAATATCTGGAATATTGTTCCATAAAGTTATTCATTTAGTTTATCCTGAGTTATTGGTGATATTTGTGTATTATCCACACATACCTGTATCGGAGGAACTCATAGCCCTAAACTACATGTAGCCTACCCAAACAAACATTTGGACACGTTTATATTTTGGAGACTGATTAGTTATATTTTAAGGGACAGAAGAGAGTGGAGGGGCAACATCCAGGGCATCGAGAGCACCTGGGACATATCGTGGTGGCGTAACCCGGTAAAGATGCTCATTTTTAGGATGCAGCGTGACCAAGGACTCTGTCCGCTACTGGTTCTCCTTGTTCTCACCAGTGGATATCTCGTCTCCGATGCTGGTAAGGAAAGCTTTATAACCTATACCTTTATAACGCGGGCTATGTGGGGCTTTTACTTGACAGTGTTGGAAAGGGAATATGACTGGCACTCTAAAGCGATGCATTTTATTCCTATGGCCCATAGGCTATACCTGTGCCCTGCCCTGTCCTGATAGTGGGAGCTATCACACACACACACACACACACACACACACACAAACAAACAAACAAACAAACAAACAAACAAACAAACAAACAAACAAACAAACACACACATACTCTCTCTCTCTCTTTTTCTTTTTTTAGGGGGTAGATCAGCTTTAATATTGCAGATAGATTGTAACTTCCATCAATGTAATTGTCTGCATCACTTCCAATTTCTCGCAAATATATATATATATATATATATACATACACATACATACATATAAATACATATACATATATATATATATATATATATATATATATATACATATCCTTTAAAAAAATACATTTCCCTTTATTACTTTCCAACCCCACCATCCCCTTCCCTAATTGGAGTAAACTAGTGAACAACAATGCTTAGGCCTCTACTTCCAGCTTATACATACTATATAAATTTTATGGACACAGTCAATTTTACAATAATTATATTTTGTTTGTTTTTACTCCTGAACTTCTTCTACCCTCAACCTCTCCGATCATTTTCATGATGTCCATCCAGTTTGCTTCTATATTGTCAGGGCGTGTTGTAGGTGTAGTGTAGGAATCAAACGCAGGACGCAGACTCAATGTTCCAAAAGCTGTAATACTGGCCCAACACAGGCAACAGGACAACTAAGCCCGACAGCAAAACCACGCACGAAGGCGAAAGGCAAATGCGCACTAACAGGTGCGACAAAATGAAACGGTGCACACACAAGTGCAACTAAGCTCCAGCACAGTGGAGAAATACGCTCAACCGAGCAAAACACAACACTGACGGAAACAATCATACACAACACTAGACAAACACAACGAGAAACTTATAGGACACTAATTACGTAAAACAGAAACAGGTGTGTAAACAAACAGACAAAAGCAAACGAACATGAAACATCTATCGGTGGCAGCTAGAATTCCGGAGACGACGAACGCCGAAGCCTGCCCGAACAAGGGAGAGAGGCAGCCTCGGCCGAAACCGTGACAGTACCCCCCCCTTGACGCGCGGCTCCAGACGTGCGCCGACTCCGGCCTCGGGGACGACCAGGGGGACGCGGCGCAGGGCGCGTCGGATGCCTCCGATGGAACTCCGTCAGGAGCGACGGGTCCAACACGTCTCTCCTCGGCACCCAGCACCGCTCCTCCGGACCGTACCCCTCCCACTCCACTAGATACTGGAGACCCCCCATCCGACGTCTCGAATCCAAGATGGATCTCACGGAGTACGCCGGTGCCCCCTCGATGTCCAACGGGGGCGGAGGAGTCTCCAAGATCTCATCTTCTTGGAGTGGGCCCGCTACCACCGGCCTGAGAAGGGACACATGGAACGAGGGGTTAATACACTTATACTCCACAGGTAGCTGTAATCTATAACATACCTCGTTCAACCTTCTCAGGACTTTAAATGGCCCTACAAACCGCCGACCCAGTTTCCGACAGGGCAGGCGGAGGGGCAGGTTTCTGGTAGAGAGCCAGACTCGATCACCAGGTGCGTACACCGGTGCCTCACTGCGGTGGAGATCAGCGCTCGCCTTCTGACGTCGGAGGGCCCGCTGCAGGTGGACGTGTGCAGCGTTCCAAGTCTCCTCCGAGCGCCGCGCCCACTCATCCACCGCAGGAGCCTCGATCTGGCTCTGCTGCCAGGGTGCCAGAACCGGCTGGTAACCTAACACACATTGAAATGGAGTTAGGTTAGTGGAGGAATGGCGTAGGGAATTCTGGGCCATCTCGGCCCAGGGAACGTACCTTGACCACTCCTCCGGCCGGTCCTGGCAGTATGTTCTGAGAAACCTACCCACATCCTGGTTTACGCGTTCCACCTGCCCATTGCTCTCCGGGTAACCCGAGGTGAGGCTCACCGAGACCCCCAACCGCTCCATAAACGCTCTCCAGACTCTGGAGGTGAATTGGGGACCCCGATCAGCCACAATGTCCTCGGGTACCCCGTAGTGCCGGAACACATGGGTAAACAGTGCCTCGGCAGTTTGCAGGGCCGTAGGAAGACCCGGCATGGGGAGCAAACGACAGGCCTTAGAGAGCCGGTCCACAACGACCAGGATGGTAGTATTCCCTTGGGAGAGGGGAAGGTCTGTTATAAAGTCCACTGAGAGGTGGGACCATGGCCGTTGTGGAACGGGCAGGGGTAGCAACTTACCCCTAGGTAGATGTCTAGGCGCCTTACACTGGGCGCACACCGAGCAGGAGGAAACATAAACCCTCACATCCCTTGCCAACGTGGGCCACCAGTACTTGGCACTAAGACAGTGCACTGTCCGGCCGATACCCGGATGTCCAGAGGAGGGTGACGTGTGAGCCCAATAGATCAATCGATCCCGAACCTCGAGCGGAACGTACTTCCGACCCTCCGGGCACTGTGGTGGACTAGGGTCGGTGCGTAACGCCCGCTCGAGTTCAGCATCGACCTCCCACACTACCGGTGCCACCAGACACGACTCAGGCAGTATGGGAGTGGGCTCCACGGACCTCTCCTCCGCGTCATACCGCCGAGACAGCGCATCTGCCTTGCCATTCTGTGACCCAGGGATGTACGTGATCTTAAACGTAAACCTGGTCAAGAACATACTCCATCTTGCCTGGCGAGGGTTCAGCCTCCTCGCCGCCCGGATGTACTCCAGGTTACGGTGGTCCGTCAAAATGAGGAAAGGGTGTTGAGCCCCCTCAAGCCAGTGCCTCCACACCTTAAGAGCCTGTTCCACGGCTAACAGCTCCCTGTCCCCTACGTCATAGTTCCGCTCCGCCGGACTGAGCTTCTTAGAATATAAAGCACAGGGGCGGAGTTTAGGTGGCGCGCCAGATCGTTGTGAAAGCACGGCTCCTAAACCGGCCTCCGACGCGTCCACCTCTACTTGGAACGGCAAAGAGGGATCCGGATGCGCCAGCACCGGGGCCGAGGTAAACAGGTCCTTCAGCCTCCCAAACGCCCTGTCCGCCTCGGCCGACCACTGCAGACGCACCGGACCCCCCTTCAACAGAGACGTGATGGGAGCTGCCACCTGTCCAAAACCCCGGATAAACCTCCTGTAGTAATTTGCAAACCCCAAAAACTGCTGCACCTCCTTCACAGTGGTTGGTGTTTGCCAATTACGCACGGCCGACACCCGGTCTACCTCCATCTTCACCCCTGACGCAGACAACTGATAACCCAAAAAGGAGACCGACTCCTGGAAAAACAGACACTTCTCTGCCTTCACATACAGGTCGTGCTCCACCAGCCTCCGCAACACCCTGCGCACCAGGGCCACATGCTCGACACGGGTAGGTGAGTACACGAGAATGTCATCAATGTACACCACCACCCCCTGCCCCTGCATGTCCCTGAAGATCTCATCCACAAATGATTGGAAAACTGATGGAGCGTTCATCAACCCGTATGGCATGACCAGATACTCGTAATGGCCCGAGGTGGTACTAAAGACTGTTTTCCATTCATCACCCTCCCTGATGCGCACCAAGTTGTACGCGCTCCTGAGATCTAGTTTCGTGAAGAAACGCGCCCCATGCAACGACTCAGTCATGGTCGCAATCAGCGGGAGTGGATAACTATACTTCACCGTAATCTGATTGAGACCACGGTAATCGATGCATGGGCGCAAACCACCATCCTTTTTCTTCACGAAAAAGAAACTCGAGGACGCGGGGGAAGTGGACGGCCGTATGTATCCTTGTCTCAGCGATTCGTCTATGTAAATCTCCATAGCTTTCTTCTCCTCCTGAGACAGAGGATACACATGGCTCCGTGGGAGCGCAGCTCCTGCCTGGAGGTTTATCGCACAATCCCCCTGCCTATGGGGTGGCAACCGCGTCGCCCTCGCCTTACTAAACGCAATAGCTAAATCCCCATACTCAGGTGGAACGTGCAATGCGGGCACCTGGTTTGGACTCTCCACCGAGGTAGCCCCTACGGAAACGCCCAAACATCTACCCACACACTGAACAGACCACTCCATCAGAGCCCTCTCCTGCCACGAAATCACTGGGTTATGGGTACTCAACCAGGGCATGCCCAGCACCACCGGATACGCAGGAGAGTCAATCAGGAACAGCTGAATCATCTCCTGATGATCCCCCTGCGCACACATCCTAAGTGGCGCCGTGACCTCCCTGATTAAGCCCGTACCCAACGGACGACTATCTAGGGCGTGAACGGGAAAAGGAACATCAACAGGAATGAGGGGAATCCCTAACGCTAAACAAAACTTTTTATCAATAAAATTCCCAGCCGCGCCTGAATCTACCAGCGCCTTATGCTGGGAATGAGGTGCTACCTGTGGAAAACGTACAGGCATACAAAAATGGGCAACAGAGAGCTCTGGGTGAGTGGGGCGCCTACTCACCTGGAGGGAATCCCCAGTGCGGGACCTGTCGTCATCTCCCCTAGGAGGCCATCCCCAGCACCTAGCCGCGGTGTGTCCTCCCCGACCACAGTTGGTGCAGTGGATGGACCCCCTAGCCTGCCGACTCCTCCTCTCTCTAGCGCCAGCGCCCCCGAGCTCCATAGGACAAGGCTCGGAGGCGCTGGAGGGTGGAATGGACGGACCCTCCGCAGGACGTCCGCGGGTAGCCAGCAGGGTATCCAGCCTGATGGACATATCAACCAGCTGGTCGAAAGTGAGGCTGGTGTCCCTACACGCCAGCTCCCGACGGACATCCTCTCGTAGGCTGCATCGGTATAGATCGATGAGGGCCCGATCATTCCACCCTGCATCTGCCGCTAGAGTACGGAATTCGAGCGCGAATTCCTGGGCACTTCTCCTCCCCTGCCGGAGGAAGACCAGACGCTCCCCCGCCGCTTTCCCCTCCGGGGGATGGTCAAACACCGCCCTGAAGCGGCGGGAGAACTCGGTGTACGTAATCGTCGTGGCGTCGATCTTCCTCCACTCCGCGCTGGCCCACTCCAACGCTTTTCCGGCCAGGCAGGAGATCAGGGCGGACACGCTCTCATGCCCTGAAGGTGCCGGGTGCACTGTGGCCAGGTATAGCTCTACCTGGAGCAGGAATCCCTGACACCCAGCCGCGGTCCCGTCGTAGGCCCTCGGGAGAGATAGTCGGACTCCTCGAGGTTCCGGCGCTGGAATGGGCGGGCTGGCCGATGGTGCTGGCAGGGCGGGCGGCGGTGGAGGCGAACCCCAGCCTCGGAGTGTGGTAATCACCTCCTGCAGGGCGGTCCCCATCTGCAGGAGCTGCTCTTGCTGGTCCCGAACCTGGGCTTCCAGTCTCGTCTGGGCTGCTTCGGCTCCTGCTGATTCCATTGGTGGTGTATGATTCTGTCAGGGCGTGTTGTAGGTGTAGTGTAGGAATCAAACGCAGGACGCAGACTCAATGTTCCAAAAGCTGTAATACTGGCCCAACACAGGCAACAGGACAACTAAGCCCGACAGCAAAACCACGCACGAAGGCGAAAGGCAAATGCGCACTAACAGGTGCGACAAAATGAAACGGTGCACACACAAGTGCAACTAAGCTCCAGCACAGTGGAGAAATACGCTCAACCGAGCAAAACACAACACTGACGGAAACAATCATACACAACACTAGACAAACACAACGAGAAACTTATAGGACACTAATTACGTAAAACAGAAACAGGTGTGTAAACAAACAGACAAAAGCAAACGAACATGAAACATCTATCGGTGGCAGCTAGAATTCCGGAGACGACGAACGCCGAAGCCTGCCCGAACAAGGGAGAGAGGCAGCCTCGGCCGAAACCGTGACATATATGCCATATCATTCTATCTGTGCTCCTTCACAAAAGCTCTCAATTTATAACCTATATACTTATTATGGACACAACATGCCCTACATTAGTAATCTTGCTGTTATTAGTTGTTGTTAGTTGTTATTAGTCCCATCCTTCAGCTCCATTCAACAACTCCCATCTATCTCTTAACACCATCCATTTAGGATTTCTATTTGCCATATATATTTTCAACTGTACTGTGATGTTTCACAAAAGTTCTGAACCCTTCTATTCTCATAGTTTCTACAGATTGTAAATAAACATTTTTGCTGAAGGTATTATTATTTACATTTACGTAATTTAGCAGACGCTCTTATCCAGAGCGACTTACAGTTAGTGAGTGCATACATTTTCATACTGGCCCCCCATGGGAATCGAACCCACAACCCTGGCGTTGCAAGTGCCATGCCCTACCAACTGAGCTATTGATCGATTGACTATGACTTTTCAGTAGTGCTATCTGCAGGGTTAGCTCCAGGTAAATATTGCAATCCTTCAGCCATTCCTGGACCTGTGACCAAAAACAAGACACAAATGGACAGTACCAAAACAAATGATCTAATGATTCTGTCTCTTCGCAGCAAAATCTGCAGAGCTGGGAAGATTGTATCCCCCATATAAATAACATTTTATTGGTAGCAAGAATTTTGTAGAAACATTTTAATTGAAAAATTCTAAGTTTTGAATCCGGCGTCGTTTTGTGCATCAGTTCATAAACACTATGCCATGGAATCGGTATGTCAAAAATCTCTTCCCAACTATTTTGCAATCTATATGAGACGGCTGTCAATCCTTTGGTCCTTAAATGAAACTGGTATACTTTTTTATTTATTTCAATTTTCTTGAACCAATTATGTTCTTTAATGCAAGGCCTACAGACAAGTTCCTTACTTCTTCCCCCTTCCACTTTCCTCTTCCATTTTTGCGGTAAGGCTGCAATTATTTGGTTGTAAGAGCAGACATTTGGTTTGGGTAGAGCAGACATTTCCATATGTTCTTGTTAGCTGCATGTGCGACATAACTCCATCAGTCCTACCTATGATATAATTTACGAAGATTATACCTTTTTAAAACATTTTTTCAAAAAATACTGGCTTTTTATCAATTAGTATATTTGAGTTGAACCACAATATTTGTTGCATTATTTGTTCTGTCGTTTCTGGAGGATTAAATTGAAATTGCAACCAACTTTCTATGGCTTGTTTTAGAATTAGTGATATTTGGGAGATTATTTCCTTTTCAAATAACTGAAAGTGAGAGGTTGTAATCTGAATAAAGGGGAAAAGGCCATTCTTGAACATGGGGTGAGACATTCTTACTAATTTGCTAGAAAACCAGTTCGGATTTAAGTATAACTTTTGTATGACTGAAGCTTTTAGTGATAGGTCTAATGCTTTAATATTTAATCATTTCTGTCCTCTGAATTCATATTCATTATATAAATAGGCCCGTTTAATTTTGTCTGGCTTGCCGTTCCAAATAAAATTGAATATTTTTTTCTCATATAATTTAAAAAACAGTTCGCTAGGCGTAGGCAAGACCATAAGCAAATAGGTAAACTAGGATAATACTAAAGAGTTTAATCAGGGTGATTTTTCCACAAATAGACAGGTATTTACCTTTCCATGGTAGCAAGATCTTATCTATTTTTGCTAACTTTCTATTAAAATGTATTGGCGTGAGCTCTCTCTCTCTCTCTCTCTCTCTCTCTCTCTCTCTCTCTCTCTCTCTCTCTCTCTCTCTCTCTCTCTCTCTCTCTCTCTCTCTCTCTCTCTCTGCAATGACATGACCCTTTAAGAAAGGTTTATTGCTTTATTTGATATTTAGATTACACTTAGCTACATGTTTTATTATTTGTTTTGGAGATGAGCTTGGCTCCCCATGAGTCCAAGCCCAAAGGAATCAAACATTGAACTACACTGAACAAAAATATAAACGCAACATGTAAAGTGTTGGTCCCATGTTTCATGAGCTGAAATAAAAGAGGACAGAAATGTTCCATATGCAAAATACACTTATTTCTCTCAAATGTTGTGCACAAATTTGTTTACATCCCTGTTAGTGAGCATTTCTCATTTGCCAAGATAATCCATCCCCCTTACAGGTTTGGCATATCAAGAAGCTGATTAAACAGCATGATCATTACACAGGTGCACCTTGTGCTGGGGACAATAAAAGGACACTCTAAAATGTGCAGTTTTGTCACACAACACAATGCCACAGATGTCTCAAGTTTTGAGGGAGTGTGCAATTGGCATGCTGACTGCAGGAATGTCCACCAGAGCTGTTGCCAGATAATTAAATGTTCATTTCTCTACCATAAGCCGCCGCCAATGTCATTTTAGATAATTTGGCAGTACGTCCAACCACAGACCACGTGTAACCACGGCAGCCCAGGACCTCCACATCCAGCTTCTTCACCTGCGTTATCATCTGAGACCAGCCACCCGCACAGATGATGAAACTGTGGGTTTGCACAACCGAAAAGGTTCTGCACAAACAGTCAGAAACCGTCTCAGGGAAGCTTGTCCTCACCAGGGTCTTGACCCTGACTGCAGTTT
Source organism: Coregonus lavaretus (assembly GCF_964263955.1). NCBI lineage: Eukaryota > Metazoa > Chordata > Actinopteri > Salmoniformes > Salmonidae > Coregonus > Coregonus lavaretus. The sequence continues at coordinate 28,562 of NW_028162125.1, forward strand.
GGCGTTGTAACCGACTTCAGTGGGCAAATGCTCACCTTCGATGGCCACTGGCACGCTGGAGAAGTGTGCAGTTCACAGATTAATCCTGGTTTCAACTGTACCGGGCAGATGGCAGACAGCGTGTATGGCGTCATTTGGGCGAGTGGTTTGCTGATGTCAACGTTGTGAACATAGTGCTCCAAGGTGGTGGTGGGGTTATGGTATGGGCAGGCATAAGCTACGGAAAAAACAAAATTTGATTTTATCGATGGCTATTTGAATGCACAGAGATACTGTGACAAAATCCTGAGGCCCATTGTTGTTCCATTCATCTGCAACCATCACCTCATGTTTCAGCATGATAATGCACAGCCCCATGTCCCAGTTCTTCCATGGCCCGCATACTCACCAGACATGTCACCCATTGAGCATGTTTGGGATGCTCTGGATAGACATGTACGACAGCGTGTTCCAGTTTCCGCCAATATCCAGCAACTTCGCACAGCCATTGAAGAGGAGTGGGACAACATTCCACAGGCTACAATCAACAGCCTGATCAACTCTGTGAAGGAGATGTCGCGCTGCATGAGGCAAATGGTGGCCACACCAGATACTGACTGGTTTTCTGATCCACGCCCATCCTTTTTTTTAAGGTATCTGTGACCAACAGATGCATATCTGTATTTCCAGTCATTTGAAATCCATAGATTAGGGCCTAATGTATTTATTTCCAATTGACTGATTTCCTTATATGAACTGTAACTCAGTAAAATCTTTGAAATTGTTCCATGTTGCATTTATATACTTTTAATCCAATGACATGGTGACATTGTTTGTTGATTTCACATTGAATTCAGGTTAGTGGACAAATCAACCAAACGTAAATCAAAACTAGATGTTGAACTGGCCAGAGGCTACATATTCTAGTTAATCTTACAATTCTAGTTATTTTAGAAATGCCCAGTCCTGGAAGATAATGTTATCGATTTTGTGTATAAGAGGAAAAACGTAGTTTGAACATTTCTTGGAATGTATCAAATCTAAATGTCAGGGGAAATAGTGATAGCCTATTGGCCTATTGGAACCGATTCCACAATGCTATGACGTTTGCTTAGGTATTCTACCAGGACTACAGGATCTGGAACAGTTTAGGTATTCTACTGGGATACCACCGCTCGACTCCACACTCTACACCGCTCGGCTCCACACACTACACCGCTCTACACCACCCGGCTCCACACACTACACCACCCGGCTCCACTCACTACACCGCTCAGCTCCACACACTACACCGCTCTACACCGCTCGGCTCCACACACTACACCACCCGGCTCCACACACTACACCGCTCGGCTCCACACACTACACCGCTCTACACCGCTCGGCTCCACACACTACACCACCCGGCTCCACTCACTACACTGCTCGGCTCCACACACTACACCGCTCGGCTCCACATACTACACCGCTCGGCTCCACACACTACACCGCTCGGCTCCACACACTACACCGCTCGGCTCCACACACTACACCACCCGGCTCCACTCACTACACCGCTCAGCTCCACACACTACACCGCTCTACACCGCTCGGCTCCACACACTACACCGCTCTACACCACCCGGCTCCACACACTACACCACCCGGCTCCACTCACTACACCGCTCAGCTCCACACACTACACCGCTCTACACCGCTCGGCTCCACACACTACACCACCCGGCTCCACACACTACACCGCTCGGCTCCACACACTACACCGCTCTACACCGCTCGGCTCCACACACTACACCACCCGGCTCCACTCACTACACTGCTCGGCTCCACACACTACACCGCTCGGCTCCACATACTACACTGCTCGGCTCCACACACTACACCGCTCGGCTCCACACACTACACCGCTCGGCTCCACACACTACACCACCCGGCTCCACTCACTACACCGCTCAGCTCCACACACTACACCGCTCTACACCGCTCGGCTCCACACACTACACCACCCGGCTCCACACACTACACCGCTCGGCTCCACACACTACACCGCTCTACACCGCTCGGCTCCACACACTACACCACCCGGCTCCACTCACTACACTGCTCGGCTCCACACACTACACCGCTCGGCTCCACACACTACACCGCTCGGCTCCACATACTACACTGCTCGGCTCCACACACTACACCGCTCTACACCGCTCGGCTCCACACACTACACCGCTCGGCTCCACATACTACACCGCTCGGCTCCACACACTACACCGCTCGGCTCCACACACTACACCGCTCTACACCGCTCAGCTCCACACACTACACCACCCGGCTCCACTCACTACACCACCCGGCTCCACTCACTACACCGCTCGGCTCCACACACTACACCGCTCCACACCGCTCGACTCCACACACTACACCACCCGGCTCCACTCACTACACCACCCGGCTCCACTCACTACACCGCTCGACTCCACACACTACACCACCCGGCTCCACTCACTACACCACCCGGCTCCACACATTAAACCGCTCGGCTCCACACACTACACCACCCGGCTCCACACACTACACCGCTCGGCTCCACACACGACACCGCTCGGCTCCACTCACTACACCACTCTACACCGCTCGGCTCCACACACTACACCACCCGGCTCCACACACTAACAGGTCAGGGACAAAGTTGTGGAGAAGTACAGATCAGGGTTGGGTTATAAAAAAATATCAGAAACTTTGAACATCCCACGGAGCACCATTAAATCCATTATTAAAAAATTTAAAGAATATGGCACCACAACAAACCTGCCAAGAGAGTGCCGCCCACCAAAACTCACGGACCAGAAAAAAGCCATTGCTTAAAGAGAAAAATAAGCAAACATGTTTAGTGTTCGCCAAAAGGCGGGTGTGGGAGAAGGTACTCTGGTCAGATGAGACTAAAATTGAGGTTTTTGGCCATCAAGGAAAACGGTATGTCTGGCGCAAACCCAACACCTCTCATCACCCCGAGATGTTTTTCAGCAGCAGGGACTAGAAAACTGTTCAGAATTGAAGGAATGATGGATGGCGCTAAGTACAGGGAAATTCTTGAGGGAAACCTGTTTCAGTCTTCCAGAGATTTGACACTGGGACGGAGGAGAGGAGAGGAGAGGAGGGTTGATGAAGAGAGGAGAGCAGACATTGTCCCAGTAAAACGTTTATTGTCTGAGAGAAAGAATAGGGATATGATGTATTATGATTTACTATTATTATATATATGAGGAGGGATATGATAGGCTGAGGAGGTATATTTAGGGGCTCGGCATGATGGTACAGACAGATAGCATTTAGCTTCTATCTCATTATGTCTTGGCTGGCATTCTTTAATTTTTCTTCATCCTCCTTTCTCTCTCTCTCTCTCTCTATCTCGCTCTCTCTTCCTCTCTTTCACACATACACAATCATGAAGGACAAGCGGTTAGACGGCCAGTCTCATTGTGTACAGGAACAGACTCTCTTTAGACCAAGTCACAATCACACTCTCTTCAGGCCAGAAGGGTTCAACCACTCTCTTCAGGCCAGGAGGGTACAATCAGATTGCACTAGATAGAAAAGCAAAAACATAATTTAGCTAAAGGCTGAAGAGTCTATAAAGTCTTAAGACTGGTGATGGGCTACAATGGTGTTTAGTGTATGAACGCACTCTCTATGACAAGGAGGCTACAATCAGACTGCAGGAGATATAAACAGAATCACATCATTTACATAGAACCGTCTATAGAGCCATTTTCTGTTTTATCATCAAACATCATGTTCAAGCGGTCCTCCGTAGCTCAGCTGGTAGAGCGCGGCGCTTGTAACGCCAGGGTAGTGGGTTCGATCCCCGGGGACCACCCCATACGTAAAAATTAATGCGCACATGACTGTAAGTCGCTTTGGATAAAAGCGTCTGCTAAAATGGCATATTAAAAGTGCTGAGTGTGCATCCCGACATCAAAAAGCTATGTAGCAGATCGCTAACACTCGGGACCTTGACAAACTTTCAGTGAGTGAGTGAAGACTAGTCTCCTGAGTGGCGCAGTGGTCTAAGGCACTGCATCGCAGTGCTAGCTGTGCCACTAGAGATCCTGGTTCGAATCCAGGCTCTGTCGTAGCCGGCCGTGACCGGGAGACCCATGGGGCGGCGCGCAATTGGCCCAGCGTCGTCCAGGGTAGGGGAGGGAATGGCCGGCAGGGATGTAGCTCAGTTGATAGAGCATGGCGTTTGCAACGCCAGGGTTGTGGGTTCGATTCCCACAGGGGGTATGAAAAAAATAATAATAATGTAAGTCGCTCTGGATAAGAGCGTCTGCTAAATTACGTAAATGTAAATGTAAATGTAAAGACCATGAAAACAAGCCAGACTGGTGGCTATAGCTATGTTAAACAACTATATTATTATTCTGGCTTTATCTAGCTCTATTTGGGATATTTGACCTTGCCTCGCTGGCTTGCTAACTTCTAGGCCATCAATCCTCTGACGACGTCTGGGATGTTGTAGACCATAACCATCTGAGGACGTGTTTGTTAACTTGCACAAAGCTGCATTTGAAGTTGCATGTGATCGTATCCACTTCCATGTAAACAAACTTTATTCTGATACGCACATGTGCGGGCAACTTTTCATAATGGGGAAATGGGTCTAAAGGCTGATGGCGGGCTGCTTACCTCATCCTCTGGTATGTTTATGATCCACAGGTGGTAACCTCAACATGGACCTGTAGTGGGGGTGGTAACATGGACCTGTAGTGGGGGTGGTAACATGGACCTGTAGTGGGGGTGGTAACATCAACATGGACCTGTAGTGGGGGTGGTAACATCAACATGGACCTGTAGTGGGGGTGGTAACATCAACATGGACCTGTAGTGGGGGTGGTAACATCAACATGGACCTGTAGTGGGGGTGGTAACCTCAACATGGACCTGTAGTGGGGGTGGTAACATCAACATGGACCTGTAGTGGGGGTGGTAACATCAACATGGACCTGTAGTGGGGGTGGTAACCTCAACATGGACCTGTAGTGGGGGTGGTAACCTCAACATGGACCTGTAGTGGGGGTGGTAACATCAACATGGACCTGTAGTGGGGGTGGTAACCTCAACATGGACCTGTAGTGGGGGTGGTAACATCAACATGGACCTGTAGTGGGGGTGGTAACCTCAACATGGACCTGTAGTGGGGGTGGTAACCTCAACATGGACCTGTAGTGGGGGTGGTAACATGGACCTGTAGTGGGGGTGGTAACCTCAACATGGACCTCTAGTGGGGGTGGTAACATCAACATGGACCTGTAGTGGGGGTGGTAACCTCAACATGGACCTGTAGTGGGGGTGGTAACCTCAACATGGACCTGTAGTGGGGGTGGTAACATCAACATGGACCTGTAGTGGGGGTGGTAACATGGACCTGTAGTGGGGGTGGTAACATCAACATGGACCTGTAGTGGGGGTGGTAACCTCAACATGGACCTGTAGTGGGGGTGGTAACCTCAACATGGACCTGTAGTGGGGGTGGTAACATCAACATGGACCTGTAGTGGGGGTGGTAACCTCAACATGGACCTGTAGTGGGGGTGGTAACATCAACATGGACCTGTAGTGGGGTTGCAGTTTTAGATTACATTGGAAATACTTTTTTTCTGAGGAAAAACTACAAACGGAGAGAGACAGAAAGAATATCAGAGAATGCAGGATAGCTGGAAAAGGATGTTCGGTAATTTTGGGAAAGACATTGCCATTGTGTGAGATTATGATACTTTCAGGGAAGTGGATGTTGGCAGACAGGCAGACAGACAGACAGACGGACAGGGAGAGAGACAGACAAGCAGGCAGATAGACAGACAGACAGACAGGGAGAGAGACAGGGAGAGAGACAGGCAGACAGGCAGGCAGACAGACAGACAGACAGACAGGCAGGCAGACAGGGAGGGAGGGAGGGAGGGAGGGAGGGAGGGAGGGAGAGAGAGAGAGAGACAGAAAGACAGTCAGACAGACAGAGATCAGCAGAGAGACAGACAGAGAGACAGACATAGCTTCAGGTTCATCCAAACTACCCAGGCTCAGGCTCAGTGCATTAGTTTTATGTCTGTTGGGCCGGGCGGCAGGGGAGCAGGGGAGCAGGGGAGCAGGGGAGAGCAGATCGCTGGCCAGCCACTGGTCCTCCATACTGTATTATTCATAGCAACAAAGTGGTTGATGTTTAATATTTTAAATGAGTTTATGATTCTACTCTGCCCCAGAGCCCTGACGTGGCTAACAGGGGGAAGGTTATGAGAGGAGGAGGAGACAGTAGGGAGTAAATAAGAGGAAGGGAGGGAGAAAGGGAGGAGGAGAGGAGAGGAGAGGAGAGGAGAGGAGAGGAGGGGAGAGGAGGGGAGAGGAGAGGAGAGGAGAGATTGTGAGGGGTACAGCTGCTGGGGCTGAGCTAGCTAAGTCGGATATTTGTGGGGCTCCCAAAAAGCCTTTAGATGAGACTTATTGAGGGTGTGTGCCCCTGTAGAGAGGGAGAGGACATGACACACACAAGCCCAAAATGTCATCCATCTACTGTGGGTGCATGGGAGAAAGGTGTTGGGAGAGAGAGATAGCAAGAGAGAGAGATAAATAAATCTAAGTGAGGCATATTAAGATGGTTCGGAGGGCTTGGCTTTTAAATATCCTTTATTAGAAAGAAAAGAGGGAGGAGAGGCAAGTCCAGAGCGGAGCAGTGGTATTCAAGCATCATTAAGTATCTGGCTCTGATTGGAGAATGAGACACAGAGTCAGGAGGAGAGAGAAAGACATAAATGCCAGAAGTGGACAAGAGCCTGACACCCTCAGCACACAGGGGGACAAACACCTACCTGGAGGTGACAGCATTCCCTCCCCCATATGCCCCCCTAGGCACAACTACGACAACATAACCAACAAAAACGGGTCACAACTCCTGCAGCTCTGTCGCACGCTGGGTCTGTACATAGTCAATGGTAGGCTTCGAGGGGACTCCTATGGTAGGTACACCTATAGCTCATCTCTTGGCAGTAGTACTGTAGACTACTTTATCACTGACCTCAACCCAGAGTCTCTCAGAGCGTTCACAGTCAGCCCACTGACACCCCTATCAGACCACAGCAAAATCACAGTCTACTTGAACAGAGCAATACTCAATCATGAGGCATCAAAGCCAAAGGAACTGAATAATATTAAGAAATGCTATAGATGGAAGGAAAGTAGTGTCGAAACATACCAAAAAACTATTAGGCAACAAATTCAATCCCTTTTAGACAACTTCCTGGACAAAACATTCCACTGTAATAGTGAAGGCGTAAACTTGTCAGTAGAAAACCTAAACAGTGTATTTGACCTCTCAGCTTCCCTATCAAATCTAAAAATCTCTAACAGAAAACGAAAAAAAGTAACAACAGTGACAAATGGTTTGATGAAGAATGCAAAAACCTAAGAAAGAAATTGAGAAACCTATCCAACCAAAAACATAGAGACCCAGAAAACCTGAGCCTACGCCTTCACTATGGTGAATCACTAAAACAATACAGAAATACACTACGGATCAGAAATCAGCTCAATGTAATTGAAGAATCCATAGACTCTAACCACTTCTGGGAAAATTGGAAAACACTAAACAAACAACAACACGAAGAGCTATCTATCCAAAACGGAGATGTATGGGTAAACCACTTCTCCAATCTTTTTGGCCCTATAACAAAGAACAAACAGCTAAATAATATGCACATCTTAGAATCAACTATTAAAGACTACCAGAACCCACTGGATTCTTCAATTACATTAAATGAAATACAGGACAAAATGTAAACCCTCCAACCCAAAAAGGCCTGTGGTGTTGATGGTATCCTAAATGAAATGATAAAATATACAGACCACAAATTCCAATTGGCTATACTTAAACTCTTTAACATCATCCTTAGCTCTGGCATCTTCCCCAATATTGAAAACAATGTACTGAGCAAATGTCAAATTGGCTTTTTACCAAATTACCGTATGACAGACCACGTATTCACTCTGCACACCCTAATTGCCAAACAAACAAACCAAAACAAAGGCAAAGTCTTCTCATGCTTTTTTGATTTCAAAAAAGCTTTTGACTCAATTTGTCATGAGACATTATCAATCCATGTACACAAACAACAAGTGTGCGGTTAAAATTAGCAAAAACCACCCACACAGGGCCATGGGGTGAGACAGGGATGCAGCTTGAGCCCCACCCTCTTCAACATATATTCAGTTGAAGTCGGAAGTTTACATACACCTTAGCCAAATACATTTAAACTCAGTTTTTCACAATTCCTGACATTTAATCCTAGTAAAAATTCCCTGTCTTAGGTCAGTTAGG
>NW_028162124.1:0-17500 GCF_964263955.1 Coregonus lavaretus
AAACTCCCGATACCTCCTGATCAACACATCTAAACTCCCAGATACCTCCAGATCAACACATCTAAACTCCCAGACACCTCTAGATCAATATCTAAACTCCCAGATACTTACAGATCAACAACCGGGCAGTGGAACAGGCCTGGAACAGTCTGGAGCAGCAGCAAAGATCCAGGGACAACCGGGCCTGGCTATGGATCAGGTAAAGGCTATGACCTGGCTGACCCATATGGAACACTTCCTCTCTGCTTGGCAGCACCTCTACTCTCAGCTGGGGAAACCATCAAACACACAGAGAAAAACATATGCTCAAATACTCTGTACCCATGGCAACGGAGAGAACATCAAGCAGAGTTTTTGGCAATAGAGAGACGGAGTGTTGGAGAGAGAGAGAGAGAGAGTTAGAAGGAAAGAGAGCAAGTGGGAAACAAAGTGAGAGAGTTGAAAATAGAGCAAACCAGAGGGAAACAGAGAGAGAGAGTTGGAAGTAGAGCGAGTCAGAGGGAAACAGAGAGAGAGAGTTGGAAGTAGAGCGAGTCAGAGGGAAACAGAGAGAGAGAGAGTTGGAAGTAGAGCGAGTCAGAGGAAACAGAGAGAGAGAGAGTTGGAAGTAGAGCGGGTCAGAGGGAAACAGAGAGAGAGAGAGTTGGAAGTAGAGCGAGTCAGAGGGAAACAGAGAGAGAGAGTTGGAAGTAGAGCGGGTCAGAGGGAAACAGAGAGAGAGAGTTTGAAGTAGAGCGGGTCAGAGGGAAACAGAGAGAGAGAGAGAGTTGGAAGTAGAGCGAGTCAGAGGGAAACAGAGAGAGAGAGAGTTGGAAGTAGAGCGCGTCAGAGGGAAACAGAGAGAGAGAGTTGGAAGTAGAGCGGGTCAGAGGGAAACAGAGAGAGAGAGTTGGAAGTAGAGCGGGTCAGAGGGAAACAGAGAGAGAGAGAGTTGGAAGTAGAGCAGGTCAGAGGGAAACAGAGAGAGAGAGTTGGAAGTAGAGCGAGTCAGAGGGAAACAGAGAGAGAGAGTTGGAAGTAGAGCGGGTCAGAGGGAAACAGAGAGAGAGAGTTGGAAGTAGAGCGGGTCAGAGGGAAACAGAGAGAGAGAGAGTTGGAAGTAGAGCGGGTCAGAGGGAAACAGAGAGAGAGAGAGTTGGAAGTAGAGCGAGTCAGAGGGAAACAGAGAGAGAGAGTTGGAAGTAGAGCGGGTCAGAGGGAAACAGAGAGAGAGAGTTTGAAGTAGAGCGGGTCAGAGGGAAACAGAGAGAGAGAGAGTTGGAAGTAGAGCGCGTCAGAGGGAAACAGAGAGAGAGAGTTGGAAGTAGAGCGGGTCAGAGGGAAACAGAGAGAGAGAGTTGGAAGTAGAGCGGGTCAGAGGGAAACAGAGAGAGAGAGAGTTGGAAGTAGAGCAGGTCAGAGGGAAACAGAGAGAGAGAGTTGGAAGTAGAGCGAGTCAGAGGGAAACAGAGAGAGAGAGTTGGAAGTAGAGCGGGTCAGAGGGAAACAGAGAGAGAGAGTTGGAAGTAGAGCGGGTCAGAGGGAAACAGAGAGAGAGAGAGTTGGAAGTAGAGCGGGTCAGAGGGAAACAGAGAGAGAGAGAGTTGGAAGTAGAGCGGGTCAGAGGGAAACAGAGAGAGAGTTGGAAGTAGAGCGGGTCAGAGGGAAACAGAGAGAGAGTTGGAAGTAGAGCGGGTCAGAGGGAAACAGAGAGAGAGAGAGTTGGAAGTAGAGCGGGTCAGAGGGAAACAGAGAGAGAGAGAGTTGGAAGTAGAGCGGGTCAGAGGGAAACAGAGAGAGAGTTGGAAGTAGAGCGGGTCAGAGGGAAACAGAGAGAGAGTTGGAAGTAGAGCGGGTCAGAGGGAAACAGAGAGAGAGTTGGAAGTAGAGCGGGTCAGAGGGAAACAGAGAGAGAGAGAGTTGGAAGTAGAGCGGGTCAGAGGGAAACAGAGAGAGAGAGAGTTGGAAGTAGAGCGGGTCAGAGGGAAACAGAGAGAGAGAGTTGGAAGTAGAGCGGGTCAGAGGGAAACAGAGAGAGAGAGAGAGTTGGAAGTAGAGCGGGTCAGAGGGAAACAGAGAGAGAGAGAGAGTTGGAAGTAGAGCGGGTCAGAGGGAAACAGAGAGAGAGAAATTCAGAGAAAGAGAGTTGGAAAGAGAAGGCGGTGAGGGAAATAGAGAGAGAGAGAGTTGGAAAGAGAAGGCGGTGAGGGAAATAGAGAGAGAGAGAGTTGGAAAGAGAAGGCGGTGAGGGAAATAGAGAGAGAGAGAGTTGGAAGGAGAAGGCGGTGAGGGAAATAGAGAGAGAGAGAGTTGGAAAGAGAAGGCGGTGAGGGAAACAGAGAGAGAGAGAGTTGGAAAGAGAAGGCGGTGAGGGAAATAGAGTGGCATAGGGTCAGCAGAAGCTGATCTGTTGTCGTCCCACCCTGTCATTTCCATGTTGATAATCCACTTCCTGTAAATCCACTTCCTGTGTGTGTGTGTGTGGAAGCGATGTCCAGAAACATTGGTACTAGTTGACCCTACAAATGGAGGAGGAAAAGGGGGGGCTGTAGCTTCGTCCCAAATGGCAACTTACTACCTTTACAGTGCACTTGTTTTGACCACGCCCACAGGAAACAGGGTGCCATGTGGGACGTACCCCATGCCATGCTGAGCTTTAACAGCTGGGTTGATACTGCTTCTCAGACATTCCAGATCAGACTATGATCATCTTGGTATGAAAATAAACCATATCTGTGTCCCAAATAACACCATATTCCTTAGTGCACTACTTTTGACCAGGGCCCATATTACACTATGTAGGGAATATGGTTCCATTTGGGAAGCAGACCTTTACAGCCGAGATCTTCCATACATGATCATACTATCACATGACACCACAGTACTGTATGGAGAGACTGATATCACATGACACCACAGTACTGTATGGAGAGACTGAGATCATATGACACCACAGTACTATATGGAGAGACTGAGATCACATGACACCACAGTACTGTATGGAGAGACTGAGATCACATGATACCACAGTACTGTATGGAGAGACTGAGATCACATGACACCACAGTACTGTATGGAGAGACTGAGATCATATGACACCACAGTACTGTATGCGGAGACTGAGATCACATGACACCACAGTACTGTATGGAGAGACTGAGATCACATGACACCACAGTACTGTATGGAGAGACTGAGATCACATGACACCACAGTACTGTAGAGAGAGACTGAGATCACATGACACCACAGTACTATATGGAGAGACTGAGATCACATGACACCACAGTACTGTATGGAGAGACTGAGATCACATGACACCACAGTACTGTATGGAGAGACTGAGATCACATGACACCACAGTATGGTATGGAGAGACTGAGATCACATGACACCACAGTACTGTATGGAGAGACTGAGATCACATGACACCACAGTACTGTATGGAGAGACTGAGATCACATGACACCACAGTACTGTATGGAGAGACTGAGATCACATGACACCACAGTACTGTATGCGGAGACTGAGATCACATGACACCACAGTACTGTATGGAGAGACTGAGATCACATGACACCACAGTACTGTATGGAGAGACTGAGATCACATGACACCACAGTACTGTAGAGAGAGACTGAGATCACATGACACCACAGTACTATATGGAGAGACTGAGATCACATGACACCACAGTACTGTATGGAGAGACTGAGATCACATGACACCACAGTACTGTATGGAGAGACTGAGATCACATGACACCACAGTATGGTATGGAGAGACTGAGATCACATGACACCACAGTACTGTATGGAGAGACTGAGATCACATGACACCACAGTACTGTATGGAGAGACTGAGATCACATGACACCACAGTACTGTATGGAGAGACTGAGATCACATGACACCACAGTACTGTATGGAGAGACTGAGATCACATGACACCACAGTACGGTATGGAGAGACTGAGATCACATGATACCACAGTACTGTATGGAGAGACTGAGATCACATGACACCACAGTACTGTATGGAGAGACTGAGATCACATGACACCACAGTACTGTATGGAGAGACTGAGAACACATGACACCACAGTACTGTATGGAGAGACTGAGATCACATGACACCACAGTACTGTATGGAGAGACTGAGATCACATGATACCACAGTACTGTATGGAGAGACTGAGATCACATGATACCACAGTACTGTATGGAGAGACTGAGATCACATGACACCACAGTACTGTATGGAGAGACTGAGATCACATGACACCACAGTACTGTATGGAGAGACTGAGATCACATGACACCACAGTACTGTATGGAGAGACTGAGATCATATGACACCACAGTACTGTATGCGGAGACTGAGATCACATGACACCACAGTACTGTATGGAGAGACTGAGATCACATGACACCACAGTACTGTATGGAGAGACTGAGATCACATGACACCACAGTACTGTATGGAGAGACTGAGATCACATGACACCACAGTACTGTATGGAGAGACTGAGATCACATGACACCACAGTAAGTTTAGGGTTAGAATTAGGGTTAGGGTAAGGGTTTGGAATAGAGTTACGGGTTAAGGTTAGGGTTAGGATTAGGGTTAGGTTTAAAGGTTAGGGAAAATAGGATTAGGGTTAGGGTTAGGTGCCCACGAGGATAGAAGAACTAAACGTGTCTGTGTGTGTGTGTGTGTGTGTGGGTCAGTTCAGTGACCCGTATCCACACTACAGGCTTTATCTCACTGCTGTGGTATGTAATGGACACTGCCTCTCTGTTCTCTCTCTATTTCTCTTCACCATTCCTCCCCTACTTCTCCACATCTCCCCTCTGACAATCAGCCTTTTACCTCTCCTCTCCTCTCCTCTCCTCTCCTCTCCTCTCCTCTCCTCTCCTCTCCTCTCCTCTCCTCTCCTCTCCTCTCCTCTCCTCTCCTCTCCTCTCCTCTCCTCTCCTCTCCTCTCCTCTCCTCTCCTCTCCTCTCCTCTCCTCTCCTCTCCCTGTTTTCTGGCATTGGTTGGTTGTTGTCAGGGTGTTGTCAGGGTGCTTGAAGGTGACTTGTGGTCAAGTGCTTTATGTGTTAGTCATACATGGCCAATTGTCCTGTCTGGGTGTGTAGTGTGTGTTGTGTGCCTGCCTGCCTGCCTGTCTGCCTGCCTGCCTGCCTGCCTGCCTGCCTCCCTGCCTGTCTGCCTGCCTGCCTGCCTGCCTGCCTGCCTGCCTGTCTACCTGCCTGCCTGCCTGCCTGCCTGCCTGCCTGTTTGTCTGCCTGCCTGCCTGCCTGCCTGCCTGCCTGCCTGCTTGCCTGCCTTTTTGTCTGTCTGCCTGCCTGCCTGCCTGCCTGCCTGCCCGCCTGTCTGCCTGCCTGCCTGCCTGCCTGCCTGCCTGTCTGCCTGCCTGTGTGTTTCAGAGCAGGACGAGGAGACAGACACAGAGAGACACTGCTCATGTGACCAGAATGAATGAAGGAAGTCTTGCGTTGCGGAAAGTCGTCTGAAGACGTATCTAAAACAGCTTATAAGAAGGGCTTAACAAGCATTACCACTGCAATCTAGACAACTACTGACTGTGCAGGGGCGCAACTTTCACTGGGGACGGGGGGGGGACGGGGGGGGACGGGGGGGGACACATTCTGAAATTGCATTTTTGTCCCTCCCAGTTTTGTCATTGGAATGTGATACAAAAAAAGGCATCGTTGTGCTTTAGGACCATGCGGACTCCTCCGAGCGGTCGGGCAGGCTGTTTGGAGTGTTTCTCATACCGGATATATATATATTTTATTTTAATTAAAAATAATTTGTCCCCTCCACTTCTAAAACCAAAGTGTATACAGTATAAAAGCATCAGTGTAAACACTGCTGCATGATGATAAATCATACTCAGGTCTGCAACAGTAATAAACCTGATATAAATGCAGGGTCAACTCTGCAGTTGACTAAGTGTAGAGGTAAAGCTAACTGCTGGTATATGTTTGCGACTGTCATGAACGCATGCACCACTAAACCAAGTCATACCGACATCTTTAAATAAGAGAGAAAAAGTCTCTCCTAAAATGATCTTAGGTTATCCTGGCCTTGCTAGGTCCCACTAGGCCTGGCAGTCAACTGAATCAGATGATGGTTAAAGGCTTCAGAGGGTACACAGCCTTAGGGTTGGTCTTCTCTGGCTAGGAGGACTGTTTGATCTCTGCTAAGTCTTCTCTGGTTAGGAGGACTGTTTGATCTCTGCTAAGTCTTCTCTGGCTAGGAGGACTGTTTGATCTCTGCTAAGTCTTCTCTGGTTAGGAGGACTGTTTGATCTCTGCTAAGTCTTCTCTGGTTAGGAGGACTGTTTGATCTCTGCTAAGTCTTCTCTGGCTAGGAGGACTGTTTGATCTCTGCTAAGTCTTCTCTGGTTAGGAGGACTGTTTGATCTCTGCTAAGTCTTCTCTGGCTAGGAGGACTGTTTGATCTCTGCTAAGTCTTCTCTGGCTTGGAGGACTGCTTGATCTCTGCTAAGTCTTCTCTGGTTAGGAGGACTGTTTGATCTCTGCTAAGTCTTCTCTGGCTTGGAGGACTGTTTGATCTCTGCTAAGTCTTCTCTGGTTAGGAGGACTGTTTGATCTCTGCTAAGTCTTCTCTGGCTAGGAGGACTGTTTGATCTCTGCTAAGTCTTCTCTGGCTTGGAGGACTGCTTGATCTCTGCTAAGTCTTCTCTGGTTAGGGGGACTGTTTGATCTCTGCTAAGTCTTCTCTGGCTAGGAGGACTGTTTGATCTCTGCTAAGTCTTCTCTGGCTAGGAGGACTGTTTGATCTCTGCTAAGTCTTCTCTGGTTAGGAGGACTGTTTGATCTCTGCTAAGTCTTCTCTGGTTAGGAGGACTGTTTGATCTCTGCTAAGTCTTCTCTGGTTAGGAGGACTGTTTGATCTCTGCTAAGTCTTCTCTGGTTAGGAGGACTGTTTGATCTCTGCTAAGTATTCTCTGGTTAATAGGGCTGTTTGATCTCTGCTAAGTCTTCTCTGGTTAGGAGGACTGTTTGATCTCTGCTAGGTCTTCTCTGGTTAGGAGGACTGTTTGATCTCTGCTAGGTCTTCTCTGGTTAGGAGGACTGTTTGATCTCTGCTAAGTCTTCTCTGGTTAGGAGGACTGTTTGATCTCTGCTAAGTCTTCTCTGGTTAGGAGGACTGTTTGATCTCTGCTAAGTCTTCTCTGATTAATAGGGCTGTTTGATCTCTGCTAAGTCTTCTCTGGTTAATAGGGCTGTTTGATCTCTGCTAAGTCTTCTCTGGTTAGGAGGACTGTTTGATCTCTGCTAAGTCTTCTCTGGTTAGGAGGACTGTTTGATCTCTGCTAAGTCTTCTCTGGTTAGGGGGACTCTTTGATCTCTGCTAAGTCTTCTCTGGTTAGGGGGACTGTTTGATCTCTGCTAAGTCTTCTCTGGCTAGGAGGACTGTTTGATCTCTGCTAAGTCTTCTCTGGTTAATAGGGCTGTTTGATCTCTGCTAAGCTGACGGTGGCCATGCACACTTGCTCAGATCAAACTGGTGGGAGGAGACCTGGTGGAGGTGCTGGGTAATGGTTCTTACTATGATTATTATACTGAGACCCAGTGGAGGTGCTGGGTAATGGTTCTTACTATGATTATTATACTGAGACCTGGTGGTACACTACACTGGAATATGTTTACATATCTTGCATTACTCATCTCATATGTATATACTGTATTCTATACTATTCTACTGTATCTTAGTCCATGCCGCTCTGACATCGCTCGTCCATATATGTATATATTCTTAATTAATTCCTTACTTAGATTTGGGTATATGTGTTGTGAAATTGTTAGATATTACTTGTTAGATATTACTGCACTGTCGGAGCTAGAAGCACAAGCATTTCGCTACACCCGCAATAACATCTGCTAAACACGTGTATGTGCCCAATAAAATATGATTTGATTTGGAAGAATTGAAGCTATTTCTGAATATATTACTGTTTCAGACCTGAGTTCAGAGGTCTCAAAGGATAAGTTTAAACTCTTTCTAAACAGGGGTATATGGTTCAGACAGAAGCACTACCAGGACATTTTTTACATTGACATTTTAGTCATTTAGCAGACGCTCTTATCCAGAGCGACTTACATTTTTTTGGCAATCGAACCCACAACCCTGGCGTTGCAAACGCCATGCTCTACCAACCGAGCTACACGGGACTAAACTTGTTAGCGTTGGCTAGCAGTGTGCTCACAGTGAGAAGAGCAACTATATGGAGTGTGTTCAGCTAAGTAGAGGCTGGAGAGATAGAAATATGTAGACATGGAGACATGGAGAGCTGGAGAGATGGAGAGATGGAGAGATGGAGAGCTGGAGAGCTGGAGAGATGGAGAGATGGAGAGATGGAGAGATGGAGAGCTGGAGAGATGGAGAGCTGGAGAGATGGAGAGATGGAGAGATGGAGAGATGGAGAGCTGGAGAGATGGAGAGATGGAGAGATGGAGAGCTGGAGAGCTGGAGAGATGGAGAGATGTGAATGATTCAGGATGTTTGTGATGTGGTCCCTTTCTCTTAGTAAAGAGGGTTGTCCACACACAACATTCACCACTGAGAAAACCAAAAGGCTACACACAATGATCCAATATGTTAGCTGATAACCAACAGGGTTAGCATTACATCCATTATGTTAGCTGAAAACCAACAGGGTGAGCATTACATCCCAAAGTGTTAGCTGAAAACCAACAGGGTTAGCATTACATCCAATATGTTAGCTGAAAACCAATAGGGTTAGCATTACATCCATTATGTTAGCTGAAAACCAATAGGGTTAGCATTACATCCATTATGTTAGCTGAAATCCAACAGGGTTAGCGTTACATCCATTATGTTACCTGAAAACCAACAGGGAGGGCATTACATCTATTATGTTAGCTGAAAACCAACAGGGAGGGCATTACATCTATTATGTTAGCTGAAAACCAACAGGGTTAGCATTACATCCAATATGTTAGCTGAAAACCAACAGGGTGAGAATTACATCCAATATGTTAGCTGAAAACCAACAGGGTGAGCATTACATCCAATATGTTAGCTGAAAACCAACAGGGTTAGCATTGCATCCAATATGTTAGCTGAAAACCAACAGGGTTAGCATTACATCCAATATGTTAGCTGAAAACCAACAGGGTTAGCATTATATCCCAATATGTTAGCTGAAAACCAACAGGGTTAGCATTACATCCAATATGTTAGCTGAAAACCAACAGGGTGAGCATTGCATCCAATATGTTAGCTGAAAACCAACAGGGTGAGCATTACATCCATTATGTTAGCTGAAAACCAACAGGGAGGGCATTACATCTATTATGTTAGCTGAAAACCAACAGGGTTAGCATTACATCCAACATGTTAGCTGAAAACCAACAGGGTGAGCATTACATCCAATATGTTAGCTGAAAACCAACAGGGTTAGCATTACATCCCAATATGTTAGCTGAAAACCAACAGAGTTAGCATTACATCCAAAATGTTAGCTGAAAACCAACAGGGTGAGCATTGCATCCCAAAATGTTAGCTGAAAACCAACAGGGTTAGCATTACATCCCAATATGTTAGCTGAAAACCAACAGAGTTAGCATTACATCCAAAATGTTAGCTGAAAACCAACAGGGTTAGCATTGCATCCCAAAATGTTAGCTGAAAACCAACAGGGTGAGCATTACATCCCAAAATGTTAGCTGAAAACCAACAGGGTTAGCATTACATCCAAAATGTTAGCTGAAAACCAACAGAGTTAGCGTTACATCCAAAATGTTAGCTGAAAACCAACAGGGTTAGCGTTACATCCAATATGTTAGCTGAAAACCAACAGGGTAAGCATTACATCTATTATGTTAGCTGAAAACCAAAGACAAATTGGGCGTTTTGCAGTAACCTCTGGAGAGTGTGTTGTGGTACAGTGAATTTCTGTTGGCGCAGGGTGTGTGTGTGTGTGTGCATGCGCGCGGGCTTGTGTGTTGGTGCAGGGATGGACTGTTTTCCCTTATCACTATATTTCCTTCCACCCTGAAACATGTGTTGTTGGGAAACACTACATCCCCAACCATCCACACAGTACCACTGTAGATACCCAACCATCCACACAGTACCAATCATATCCCTAGATATTCCCCATATCCACAGATATTCCCCATATCCCTAGTTATTCCCCATATCCCTAGTTATTCCCCATATCCCTAGATATTCCCCATATCCACAGATATTCCCCATATCCCTAGTTATTCCCCATATCCCTAGTTATTCCCTATATCCCTAGTTATTCCTCATATCCCAAGTTATTCCCCATATTCCTAGTTATTTCCCATTTCCCTAGTTATTCCAAGTGTCTCTGAAGGCCCATGGAGATGTTATGAAGCTAACAGGTAGTGCCAGTAAAGATGTCCATTTGTCAATGGACAAATACATCTACAAGGACACGTATAGGCTGCGTCCCAAATCAAATAAAATCACATTTTATTTGCCACATGCGCCGAATACAACAGGTGTAGACATTACCGTGAAATGCTTACTTACAGCCCTTAACCAACAATGCATTTATTTCTTAATAAAAAAGTAAAATAAAACAACAACAACAAAAAAGTGTTGAGAAAAAAAGAGCAGAAGTAAAATAAAATAACAGTAGGGAGGCTATATATACAGGGGGGTACCGGTGCAGAGCCAATGTGTGGGGGCACCGGCTAGTTGAGGTAGTTGAGGTAATATGTACATGTGGGTAGAGTTAAAGTGACTATGCATAAATAATTAACAGAGTAGCAGCAGCGTAAAAAGATGTGGTGGGGGTGCAAATAGTCTGGGTAGCCATGATTAGCTGTTCAGGAGTCTTATGGCTTGGGGGTAGAAGCTGTTGAGAAGCCTTTTGGACCTAGACTTGGCGCTCTGGTACCGCTTGCCGTGCGGTAGCAGAGAGAACAGTCTATGACTAGGGTGGCTGGAGTCTTTGACAATTTTGAGGACCTTCCTCTGACACCGCCTGGTATAGAGGTCCTGGATGGCAGGAAACTTGGCCCCAGTGATGTACTGGGCCATACGCACTACCCTCTGTAGTGCCTTGCGTTCGGAGGCCGAGCAGTTGCCATACCAGGCGGTGATGCAACCAGTCAGGATGCTCTCGAAGGTGCAGCTGTATAACTTTTTTAGGATCTGAGGACCCATGCCAAATCTTTTCAGACTCTTGAGGGGGAATAGGCTTTGTCGTGCCCTCTTCACGACTGTCTTGGTGTGTTTGGACCATGATAGTTCGTTGGTGATGTGGACACCAAGGAACTTGAAGCTCTCAATCTGTTCCACAACAGCCCCGTCGATGAGAATAGGGGCATGCTCATTCCCTTTTTTTTCATGTAGTCTCAATCATCTCCTTTGTCTTGGTCACGTTGAGGGAGAAGTTGTTGTCCTGGCCCCACACGGTCAGGTCTCTGACCTCCTCCCTATAGGCTGTCTCATCGTTGTCGGTGATCAGGCCTACCACTGTTGTGTCGTCGGCAAACTTAATGATGGTGTTGGAGTCGTGCCTGGCCATGCAGTCATGGGTGAACAGGGAGTACAGGAGGGGACTGAGCACGCACCCCTGAGGGGCCCCCGTGTTGAGGATCAGCGTGGCAGATGTGTTGTTACCTACCCTTACCACCTGGGGGCGGCCCGTCAGGAAGTCCAGGATCCAGTTGCAGAGGGAGGTGTTTAGTCCCAGGATCCTTAGCTTAGTGATGAGCTTTGAGGGCACTATGGTGTTGAACGCTGAGCTGTAGTCAATGAATAGCATTCTCACGTAGGTGTTCCTCTTGTCCAGGTGGGAAAGGGCAGTGTGGAGTGCAATAGAGATTGCATCATCTGTGGATCTGTTGGGGCGGTATGCAAATTGGAGTGGGTCTAGGGTTTCTGGGATGATGGTGTTGATGGTGTTGATGTGAGCCATGGCCAGCCTTTCAAAGCACTTAGTGTTCTTGGGCACAGGGACTATGTGTAGCTGATGTGAAGAACTATCTAGCTAACAGTTTATGGGCCAACTCTCATGACAGAACTGTTAGCTGGCCAACCACACTGCGGTACCATGCCAGAACTGTTAGCTGGCCAACCACACTGCGGTACCATGCTTAGGACGTGACGTCCTCTGAAGGATATCTGAAGTACTGATGTCACTGGCCAAGCAAAGCTAGTTATGGTAGGCTGGTGGATAAGATGGCACAGCTCCTTCATAAGAGGGAGATGTATTGTTGTGAACGCGGGTTCAAATCCCGGGTCAGCCGTACAGGGCTGAGCTCTACTACACTGGTCTGAGATAGAGACGCTCCTCCGTGTGACAGACCCTAATGCAGACCAGATGTCATCGACTCACACAGCTAGCTGGCTCACTCATGACTAAGACACAAACACATGCAATCACACACACACTCCTTTGTTTTATGAAATGTCAGGACTTTTTGGAGTGTAAAAATGTTTGACCATTAAAAAATCCTATTTTCCCTAACCCCTAACCTTAAACCTAACCCTAATACTAACCCTAACTTTAACCCTTAACCTAAACCGAACCCCAAAAATCCCTAAATCTAACCTTTAATCTTAAAATAGCACTTGAACGAATTCAGGACCTGAAAAAAAGACCCGACTTCCTACCTTTTCAGGACCTTCCGGTGAAATGTCAGGACTTTGGGTTCCTGACAATGTAGGAAAACAAACTCCAACACTGCTGCAGGAACAGAGCTCTCTGAGGACATGGACATTTCCAGAACTCTCTAGAAATATTCTATTTCTGAGGTTGCCCAGGGACAGTGTGTCCCTTTGTGGCTGTAACCGTCTCTAAACGTTCTGCACCCCAGAGAACAGGACTGTCTGGCTTCGTCCCAAATGGCACCCTATCCCCTATATAGTGCACTACACTTGACCAGAGACAATAGGACTCTGGTCAAAAGTAGTGCACTACGGGTCATTCTACAGAAGTGGTGTGAATTGGGGGTTGAAAAAAAAAAGAAATCACATTTGTATCTTTGTCTTCCAACATATATCGGGTCGACGTACACTGACTGGACAAAACATTAAGGACACATGCTCTTTCCATGACATAGACTGACCAGGTGAATCCAGGTGAAAGCTATGATCCCTTATTGATGTCACTTGTTAAATCCACTTCAATCAATGTAGATGAAGGGGAGGAGACAGGTTAAATAAGGATCTTTAAGCCTTGAGACAATTGAGACATGGATTGTGTATGTGTGCCATTCAGAGGGTGAATGGGAAAGACAAAAAATATGGTAGTACGTGCCAAGCGCACTGGTTTGTGTCAAGAACTGCAACGTTTCTGGTTTTTTCACGCTCAACAGTTTCTCGTGTGTATCAAGAATGGTCCACCACCCAAAGGACATCCAGCCAACTTGACACAACTGTGGGAAGCATTGGAGTCAACATGGGCCAGCATCCCTGTGGAACGCTTTTGACACCTTGTAGAATCCATGCCTCGCCAAATTGAGGCTGTTCTGAGGGTAAAAGGAGGTGAAAGTCAATATCAGGAAGATGTTCTTAATGTTTTGTACACTCAATGTATTTACTACTCACACACCTTGTATTGCATGTTTGAAATGTTTACCTGAATTCCTGACCACCCCACTACATTAGTCACTACTGAATTCCTGACCACCCCACTACATTAGTCACTACTGAATTCCTGACCACCCCACTACATTAGTCACTACTGAATTCCTGACCACCCCACTACATTAGTCACTACTGAATTCCTGACCACCCCACTACATTAGTCACTACTGAATTCCTGACCACCCCACTACATTAGTCACTACTGAATTCCTGACCACCCCACTACATTAGTCACTACTGAATTCCTGAACACCCCACTACATTAGTCACTACTGAATTCCTGACCACCCCACTACATTAGTCACTACTGAATTCCTGACCACCCCACTACATTAGTCACTACTGAATTCCTGACCACCCCACTACATTAGTCACTACTGAATTCCTGACCACCCCACTACATTAGTCACTACTGAATTCCTGACCACCCCACTACATTAGATATATATAATGTAGGTCCACTGTAGCTCAGTTGGTAGAGCATGGCGCTTGCAACGCCAGGGTTGTGGGTTCGTTTCCCACGGGGGGCCAGTATGAAAAATGTATGCACTCACTAACTGTAAGTCGCTCTGTATAAAAGCGTCTGCTAAATGACTAAAATTTAAATGAGTCACTACTGAATTCCTGACCACCCCACTACATTAGTAACTACTCAATTCCTGGCCACCCCACTGCATTAGTCACTACTGAATTCCTGACTACATTAGTCACTACTGAAACATAGTGAAAAAGCTAAAATAAAGAGAGAACCCTGCACAGTAATGATCATTTGGTTAACCTTCTATTACAGATTCATTTTAGAAATGTTATTTGCAAACCAAATTAAACAAAATAGTAAAAACATGATTTTTTAACCTGATCTTCAAAACCTTTAAATGTAATTTAGAAAAAATATCATCTATGTTGTCTTCTGTATAATGTTCAACGTTGATTGTATTCATCTCAAACTTGTTGATTGATTGAATTACTTACGCATCTAATTAATTATGTTGTTAGATGTTGATCACTCTACATATCTTTATTTTGTCAAAATAATAAATAAATAATAACAGGCGTTTCAGTGTGAAGTGTCAATCATAGAGATCAATAGAGGACTGTAGATGGATGTACCTCATTTTAGTATAGACATTACCATTGAGGGCTTCCACTATTTTAAAGTAGCCAACTGGGTGGAGATTCCTATGGGGGTTAGGTGATCAGCCAATGATCCGAGAGTATTGTCTTCTTCAAATTGGGTTGTCTATGGTTTGTCAACCAAAGACTGAGGTAATGTCCAGGAACAAAGACCAACATTTATACCAGGATATTGGTACCAAGATCCAGACCCAGACCCAGACCCAGTTGAGACCTGACAAGTTAAAATCCCGAATTTATGTGGTGTTGAGGGAGATCACCCCTGATGGCTATGCATCTCAATACTCTACACTTTGTCCTGAAGTGGGCACTTGTCCACTACCCACATGGTGGTCCTTAGCTCTCCAAAACTCTCGGTGGCATTCTGTCTTCTCCCCACAGTTCTCAGCCATTAGCATCGCCCACGACTGCCTCACGTGAACTACAATCCCCACGCTGTTTTTTACCGTTTAGAAACGTCAAAAACCATCGCTCGCAATACTGATTTCTAAACATATGGCCCTTATCTTTCATCAGTGAGAAAGAATCCTTCAAATAAAAAAAGATACCCTCACTGTAGTAGTTATAGATCCATACAGCTATGGGGCCTCCATCCTACTAAACTACACTGTAGCAGTTACAGATCCATACAGCTATGGAGCCTCCATCCTACTAAACTACACTGTAGCAGTTACAGATCCATACAGCTATGGGGCCTCCATCCTACTAAACTACACTGTAGCAGTTACAGATCCATACAGCTATGGAGCCTCCATCCTACTAAACTACACTGTAGCAGTTACAGATCCATACAGCTATGGGGCCTCCATCCTACTAAACTATACTGTAGCAGTTACAGATCCATACAGCTATGGGGCCTCCATCCTACTAAACTACACTGTAGCAGTTACAGATCCATACAGCTATGGAGCCTCCATCCTACTAAACTACACTGTAGCAGTTACAGATCCATACAGCTATGGAGCCTCCATCCTACTAAACTACACTGTAGCAGTTACAGATCCATACAGCTATGGGGCCTCCATCCTACTAAACTACACTGTAGCAGTTACAGATCCATACAGCTATGGAGCCTCCATCCTACTAAACTACACTGTAGCAGTTACAGATCCATACAGCTATGGGGCCTCCATCCTACTAAACTATACTGTAGCAGTTACAGATCCATACAGCTATGGGGCCTTCATCCTACTAAACTACACTGTAGCAGTTACAGATCCATACAGCTATGGAGCCTCCATCCTACTAAACTACACTGTAGCAGTTACAGATCCATACAGCTATGGAGCCTCCATCCTACTAAACTACACTGTAGCAGTTACAGATCCATACAGCTATGGAGCCTCCATCCTACTAAACTACACTTCCGCTACACGTCCAGAGTTATGCTTACGCACAGGTGTTCGGAGCCATGCTAGATAGCTAATTAGCACAGGTGGTGGCCTCTTGTCTTCCGTCTGTTTTCCGTAAACAAGCGCTGTAACGTGGAGACGTGGCCGTGTGGGAACACTAACCCTAACCCTATCAAGGTGTGTCTCAATTTAATATTTTGGTTTTTTTTGGAAAATGATTTCTCTCTGATATGAAAGATAAGGTCCTTCTGCTTCCAAAACCGTACCGCAGGCGATGCATGTCAACGTTCAGACTGAGCGCCGGGGATCTTAACAAAACTCCCCCCTAAAGAAGACGACTCGGTCCAGTGACTGTCATGTGTAATGTGATGTAACTGAGAGTCATGATAATAATAATAATAATAATATGCCATTTAGCAGACGCTTTTATCCAAAGCGACTTACAGTCATGCGTGCATAATTTTTTTTGTGTATGGGTGGTCCCGGGGATCGAACCCACTAGCTTGGCGTTAAAAGCGCCGTGCTCTACCAGCTGAGCTACAGAGGACCACAAGGGCCAGGTGGCTAATGTAGCTCAGTTTGAAGAGTATGACGTATGAAGCTTTAAATTGGAGATACAGTGAGGGAAAAAAGTACTATACTCCCTCACTGTAGCTTCCCGCTATCACGCTGCCCGTGTTGTCACAGACTCCATAATGGCACAGATACAAAGGTGAGACTGTTGCATCCTGAGATGCTGGGTTCTTTTACTGAAGACTCCGAAGCGTGCTTATAATAACCTCAACTGATTTATTTCATGTTCTCCTTAACACATTCCAGTCGACCACTCTCTACAGTGTCTTCAGCACAACTCCCCAATACATCATTGAACTTTCACCGCCCTTGCATTACGTAATCCAATCACTTCAATGCAAGAACGGAAACCCCATTGTCATTTGTTAATTCAAATAACTCAACCCCTGCATACAAATCCCATTGGCTATTTGCAACCATTTAAAATCTAAACTCATTAACACATAATACATTTCTCAGTACACCACAGAGACCTCTATATATCTCTATGGTGTCAATTGTTTCAGTTGTGACCGTTTCGGTTTGGACAATTCTGACTTATCTTAGACTTTAAAGACTCCCCATAGCTAACATATGGCTGGCTATCTTTTATTTGGACAGATGTAACATCCCAGAAAACATATTATAGTCCCTTAACTGTACTTTACATATTTCTTGATATATTAGTTGTTCGGTAGTGACGCTTCTTTAAAAAAAACATGAAGGTTTAATTACTCACTCACTCATTTTCTAAAAATGTTTGCAGACAGACTACTCACCCATGTGACCATGCTGGAGAGGGGTGCAATCCCATCATCTGGTGATATTTGTAGGGGTGTGGCTTAAGGCAC
>NW_028162123.1:0-50465 GCF_964263955.1 Coregonus lavaretus
AAAAGATGAGAGAGGCCTGTAATTTTCATCATAGGTACACGTCAACTATGACAGACAAAATGAGAAAAAAAATCCAGAAAATCACATTGTAGGATTTTTTATGAATTTATTTGCAAATTATGGTGGAAAATAAGTATTTGGTCAATAACAAAAGTTTCTCAATACTTTGTTATATACCCTTTGTTGGCAATGACACAGGTCAAACGTTTTCTGTAAGTCTTCACAAGGTTTTCACACACTGTTGCTGGTATTTTGGCCCATTCCTCCATGCAGATCTCCACTAGAGCAGTGATGTTTTGGGGCTGTCGCTGGGCAACACGGACTTTCAACTCCCTCCAAAGATTTTCTATGGGGTTGAGATCTGGAGACTGGCTAGGCCACTCCAGGACCTTGAAATGCTTCTTACGAAGTCACTCCTTCGTTGCCCGGGCGGTGTGTTTGGGATCATTGTCATGCTGAAAGACCCAGCCACGTTTCATCTTCAATGCCCTTGCTGATGGAAGGAGGTTTTCACTCAAAATATCACGATACATGGCCCCATTCATTCTTTCCTTTACATGGATCAGTCGTCCTGGTCCCTTTGCAGAAAAACAGCCCCAAAGCATGATGTTTCCACCCCTATGCTTCACAGTAGGTATGGTGTTCTTTGGATGCAACTCAGCATTCTTTGTCCTCCAAACACGACGAGTTGAGTTTTTACCAAAAAGTTCTATTTTGGTTTCATCTGACCATATGACATTCTCCCAATCCTCTTCTGGATCATCCAAATGCACTCTAGCAAACTTCACACGGGCCTGGTCATGTACTGGCTTAAGCAGGGGGACACGTCTGGCACTGCAGGATTTGAGTCGCTGGCGGCGTAGTGTGTTACTGATGGTAGGCTTTGTTACTTTGGTCCCAGCTCTCTGCAGGTCATTCACTAGGTCTCCCCGTGTGGTTCTGTGATTTTTGCTCACCGTTCTTGTGATCATTTTGACCCCACGGGGTGAGATCTTGCCCCAGATCGAGGGAGATTATCAGTGGTCTTGTATGTCTTCCATTTCCTAATAATTGCTCCCACAGTTGATTTCTTCAAACCAAGCTGCTTACCTATTGCAGATTCAGTCTTCCCAACCTGGTGCAGGTCTACAATTTTGTTTCTGGTGTCCTTTGACAGCTCTTTGGTCTTGGCCATAGTGGAGTTTGGAGTGTGACTGTTTGAGGTTGTGGACAGGTGTCTTTTATACTGATAACAAGTTCAAACAGGTGCCATTAATACAGGTAACGAGTGGAGGACAGAGGAGCCTCTTAAAGAAGAAGTTACAGGTCTGTGAGAGCCAGAAATCTTGCTTGTTTGTAGGTGACCAAATACTTATTTTCCACCATAATCTGCAAATAAATTCATTAAAAATCCTACAATGTGATTTTCTGGATTTTTTCTCTCTCAATTTGTCTGTCATAATTGACGTGTACCTATGATGAAAACTACAGGCCTCTCTCATCTTTTTAAGTGGGAGAACTTGCACAATTGGTGGCTGACTAAATACTTTTTTCCCCCACTGTATGTTGATTTATTTTCCCTTTTGTACTTTAACTATTTGCACATCATTACAACACTGTATAAAGACATAATATGACACTTGAAATGTCTTTATTATTTTGGAACTGTTGTGAGTGTAATGTTTACTGTTCATTTTTTATTGTTTTTTTCACTTTTATTTATTATCTATTTCACTTGCTTTGGCAATGTAAACATATGTTTACCATGCCAATAAAGCCCCTTAAATTGAAATTGAATTGAGAGAGAACTAATAGATAAACATGCAAAAACAATTAGAGACTATTTCTGATCGTTTGACCTTTCAATATTCAACTAAATCAACTAGACAATATCTAAATCCCAATGAAAATATGGCAATCAAATGCCCCCTTAAGCTAGTCAATTGCATCTTGGGTATGTCAGGCCCCAAAACAAACAACAACAATATGAATAACGCACGGCATGGACCATATTTACACTGGGGCTCCAATGTTGTTTTTATTGGTGGATATATATGCAACGAGCGCGTCATAGCACCAAACACACACACACACACACACACACACACACACACACAAACAGCTACCCCCACTGTGAGTGACATATCCACATACTCCTACCCCCGCAGCGACTATATGACAGAAATAAATAAAAAATGTTTACAGACATACAGTATGTGAATGTGCTACATGCCATACACACAACACGCAGTCAGGCACACTCAATCACACATTCTCGCTTTATCTCTCTAACACACTTTCTCACACACACACACAAACACCATGGGGGAGAGGCAGCAAACCTCATAAAGGTCATCCTTACACACCTTCTGCAGCAGGCTGAGTGACATATCATACACACACATGCACACATACACACACATGCACACATAAACACACATGCACACACACATGCAGGGCTAAAGCCTTATTGAGAAATAAATTACAATTTTCAACCATTGATCCCCTGAAATGAAATGGACCCTAAAATCCTAAACCAACTTGAAACATCACCACAACATATTGTGGTGGACGTGGAAGCAGCGTGGAAGTTCCCTAGCAAGCCAAGAACCACTATAACCAGCCCCAAACACAAATGTCCTATCCACAGCCAGGGATGGACTGGTCATGGACTAGTCATCTTCACTCAAAAAATGATGTATTTTTTGAGTGTTTTTTTGTTGTTGCACAGAATGACTATTTGGCTAAGAATAGGAGTTTCAAGTTTTTTTTAAATGGGCCAGTGGGGTTCCTTGAGGGGGAAAATGGGCCTGTGTGTTAGAAATGCCTAAGCAGATTTCAGGTCTCAGTCCTCCCCTGTCCACAACCCTCACAAGGATCCACCCATTGGTATAGATGGACAGGCTACGATCAAGGCTATAGGGTCATTATAAAATGTGTGACTGCTGATGGATCCCTCTCAACAAAGCTGTCAAACCAAAGATAAAAATAGACGATAAAAGAGATTAGTTAGAGTCTAAATGGAATCCTTGGGATGTCCCAACTCTGACAATCTAAGATGATCACTGCTTGTAGGACTGGAAAGTATGATCGTCGGCATGGGGGAGTGGCATTACATGACTGGCACTGCAACACCGCAAGTGTCATATCAGCTGACATGCAATTATAGTAACATCAATACAATTACATTATAGTAACATCAATACAATGACATTTTCCATGTGTGACTTGTCATCACCTTTGAATATTAACGAAGGCCTATGAACAAACAAAGTCATTATTTGCAGAAGAGTGAATGGGGGGAATTGCATTCCATATGGGTCAGGTGCGCTTGTCTCTAACGTGTGTGTTTGTGAGTGTGTGTCCCTGACGTGTGTGTGTGTGTGTGTGTGTACAGTACCAGTCAAAAGTTTGGACACACCTACTCATTCAAGGGTTTTTCTTTATTATTACTATTTTCTACATTCTACATTTTCCAACAGTCTTGAAGGAGTTCCCACATATGCTGAGCACTTGTTGGCTGCTTTTCCTTCATTCTGCGGTCCAACTCATCCCAAACCATCTCAATTGGGTTGAGGTCGGGTGATTGTGGAGGCCTGGTCATCTGATGCAGCACTCCATCACTCTCCTTCTTGGTCAAACAGCCCTTACACAGCCTGGAGGTGTGTTTTGGGTCATTGTCCTGTTGAAAAACAAATGATAGTCCCACTAAGCGCAAACCAGATGGGATGGCGTATCACTGCAGAATGCTGTGGTAGCCATGCTGGTTAAGTGTGCCTTGAATTCTAAATAAATCACAGACAGTGTCACCAGCAAAGCACCCCCACACTATCACACCTCCTCCTCCATGCTTCATGGTGGGAACCACACATGCAGAGATCATCCGTTCACCTACTCTGCGTCTCACAAAGACACGGTGGTTGGAACAAAAAATCTCACATTTGGACTCATCAGACCAAAGGACAGATTTCCACCGGTCTAATGTCCATTGCTCGTGTTTCTTGGCCCAAGCAAGTCTCTTATTCTCATTGGTGTCCTTTAGTAGTGGTTTCGACCAAATTCGACCATGAAAGCCTGATTCACGCAGTCTCCTCTGAACAGTTGATGTTGAGATCTGTCTGTTACTTGAACTCTGTGAAGCATTTATTTGGGCTGCAATCTGAGGTGCAGTTAACTCTAATGAACTTATCCTCTGCAGCAGAGGTAACTCTGGGTCTTCCTTTCCTGTGGTGGTCCTCATGAGAGCCAGTTTCATCATAGCGCTTGATGGTTTTTGCCGACTGCACTTGAAGAAACGTTCAAAGTTCTTGAAATTTTCCAGATTGACTGATCTTTATGTCGAGGCACAGATCTGCGGAAGGGTAAGAAACAATTTCTGCAGCATTGAAGGTCCCCAAGAACACAGTGGCCTCGACACAGTGGCATTCTTAAATGAACACTGTACGTCTCAATGAGAAGGTCACTGCCTAAGGTCGGTCTCTCTCTCTCTCTTTCCCTGTGGGGTTGAGTGCCCTTGAAATTCCAATTATATTGAATTCCCAGAATACTCCCAAGACATGTCATTTTTCCAGAATATGTCCAGGTAAAAGGGACTCACCTCTATACTCCTCTGGAAGGATGGTGACCTGTGGACTTCGGAATCTTGGGAATTCCAAGACTGACGTTCAAGAAACTCTGTGTTCACTCCTGATGGGCCCATCTGCAACACAATGAGCAGTCATGGGGGGACAATCATTGGACAACTATTAGCCTATACCTGCAGATTTACCCTCTCTTTGTCCTGTCGTTATGGCAGGATAGGCTGGTTAACATCTGCTGCATTCAGATTGATATGAGCACTGGCTACGTTCAACGATACCCATTCACACTTTCTGACTTGATAAGGAGATGCATTCCATTATTTTAATTGGAGCCAAATGTCATTTTATTTAAATATTGGGGTAAAGATAATGGCTTCCTTCCACAGTTGCCCTCCACCTAAACCCATTTACAAAACAGTGTAGAGTGTAGCTGTTTCCTTTGTTTTAGCAAGGAACATTCTAATCTGATGTGTGTTCTCATGGGTGTGTTTCTAAGTTCACACCAAAACATACATGAACAATAGTAAGCTACATAATCATATGTTTCCAACTGGGCTTCCATCTTTCATGTGGTCAAGAGGGACTCAGAGCTGAAGATTACCAATCAACTCCTTCATGTGTGACCCAATTGAACCTTATATTCAGTTTAAGTGGAACGCACACACATGCATGCCGTCACATACGCGCACGTAAACACACTACTTTTAATGAGTTAGAAGTTCAAAAGGGATGTTTCCAAATCCTTTCAGAGCTAAATCTAATCTGTCCCCTGGCTTATCGCCTATGTCGTTAGTGTAGAGCCAAGCAGGCAAACTTCAACTTTCTTGTTGTTTCATAACAGGGGCAACAACTTTGTGTCCCAATAATCTTTACACTACCCACATGAAAAAAGACCACAGTTTACTATAGAATACTACACTACTTACTATATACCTCAATCATGTGTAGTATTTACTATATAATTTTGTAGTATACTGTAGAATACTATAATAAATACTACAGTGTACTACAAACAGCAAAAACACTACAGCAAATACTACAGTATATACTACAATATTTAATTTGCATATACCCTGCCCATACCCCTCCCCAATATGCCAATTTGTGCCACCCTTAAGTGAGAAATGTACATGCCAAGTATAGACCATATACTGTGTTCCCTACAGGTTATAGAAAAGAGCAGCTCTGAACTAAATGTGCTCTTTGAGTATTTTGTTCAGTAGGTTCCCTCAAGGACACAGCACCCACTGCTATGTCTGAGATAATAAAACAAAAACACTATAGTAAACACTACAGCTCGCAAAAACACTACAGTAATTACTATAGTATATACTACATTGTTTTTATAATAATAATAATATGCCATTTAGCAGACGCTTTTATCCAAAGCGACTTACAGTCATGCGTGCATACATTTTTTGTGTATGGGTGGTCCCGGGGATCGAACCCACTACCTTGGCGTTATAAGCGCCGTGCTCTACCAGCTGAGCTACAGAGGACCACATTTACAACAGTATTTATACTATAGTAAACGATAAATAACTACAGCGTACTACAGTCATGTCTGCAACACTACGGTAAATACTACAGTATTAACTGTAATGTTTTTGCAGACTTTAGTCCACAGAAACACTACAATGAATATTACAGTAATGTCTGCAAAACACTTAAGTGAATCATATAGTATTTAACCATAGTATACTATAGTATTTTTTCATGTGGGTAGATGTGTTGAAGATAGATATTGCTTTCGACCTGTCCATGTAGATCTGTGTCTATTAATAACAAAAGAAGAGCAGGAAAGGAGACCATTTAGGACAATGGATACCCTGCTCTATAGCCTCTATCCGATCGATCACGAAGCAGGCTGGACCTGGCCACAGGGGTGGTCATGGTTCATCAACCACACAAACGGTAGCCTTGACTGTCCGTCCCCTCCATCCCCCAGGGTGAAAGTGTTGACCATTAGTCTTGGCGGCCACAGGGCGATCGTGTAGATTGGCAGTAGTGAACTGTCAGGCCACACATGTGACAAGGGGAGGCAGAGCTGCAATAAAACACAGGGTGAAACCAATGTGTCACTCTCACTCAGCCAAAGAGGAATACATAATTAGTTTCCTTCAGACAAGTCTCTCACTCCACCACCCAGCCAGTTAGCCAGACATTGAGGATGTTGCCACCCTAGCTATGTGTAACACGAGACGTTGGTCCCTGCCCACCCCGGTCGGTTTCAAAAACCTCCATGTTTGTGCGCGCACTACGTGCCCCTCGCCAGGACAGATGCCACGCGCCGCCGTCTAAAAGCGGACCGTCGATAATCAACACCTCGGCGTCTGCGTCACTTCTCACATTGATTTGAGAACAACCAAGACCGGTCTTGACCGGTTGTGGCTCTGTTGATAAGGCTTTGGCGATACCCTGTGGCAACTTTTGGTATGACACGTAGCAGGTTGAGGGACGGGAAGATAACGTGAGAGAGGAAGGAGCACCTGTTTAGGGAGTATGCTTGGGCCAAAAGCAGTGGGGCGCAGTAGTGGTGGAGGACAGGTCAAGCTGTTAACTGTAGAGATATGTAGTGTGTTGGCAAAGATGAGGGGAACAGCCGCTGAAACACTTTCTCTGCACCCCTCGGCCATTATATTATATGACCATGCACGCGTGTAAATCTCTACTACTTCCATTCCAGTCACACACACACTCTCTCTCGCATGATAAAGCATCACCCAACTTTAACAGATTGAATGTATGTATGCTGACAGTGGCCCTTCATTAACATGTGGGGAAGAATACCGCAACAGGCAAACCTCTATGCCACCCCTCCACCCTGTGCTATTTTCAGGGCAGGTGGCAGCTGACAGATCTGTGGCTAACGACAACTTCATCCTTCTGCTCAACATTGGACAAGCAGTTCCACCTAGTGGATGTAAAACGGGTTTCCTCAGAGTATAACGTCATACTCCTGAAGATGAGCTGGCCAATTAGCGGTCTAGCAGAAGATGAGCTGGCCAATTAGCGGTCTAGAGGATGAGCTGGCCAATCTTCCAACATGAATAATAGTATTACTGCACTGTTGGATCTAGAAACACACATTTTGCTGCAACTGCAAATATGTGTACTCAACCAATAAAATGTGAGGTGTGTCTACCACCGCCCAATACACATGTAAATACAGGACTGTAAATTGTGCCTTCCTGTATTATACTTATGTTAAAATGTTTATTCTATTCTATTGAGCCATTTACTTTATATTCGTATTCTTATATTTTATTATCAACGTTAGCTAGGCTAGGGGTTAAGTTTAGGAGTTAGGTTAAAAGGTTACGTTAAGGTTAGCTAAACATGTTAAGACTAGGGATTTGTTAACATGCTAAGCAGATGCAAAGTAGCTAAAAGTAAAATAGTTGAAAAGCTGCTAATTAACTAAAATGCTCAAGTTGTCCGTGATGAGATTCGAACTCAACTTTGGGTTGCTAGAAGTTTGCGATATATATATACACATACACACCTACCACACGTTCGTTTAAGCCTTAAGTAACCATCTGCCTTATGTAACAATACCAATCGTAACATATACTAATTTGAGTGTCCTGGATTTACTTGACTGTTATGTCTAGGAGACTAGGCTGACTAGTCTAATGTAACCTTACTCCATGTTGCCAGAAAAGGATTCCAGCTCAACCTACACCCACTGGCTGTTGTTTTAAAGTATCTGTCCTATTCCAACACCAGAAGGCTTTCTAGTCATCCATGAAGGGAAGAGGGTGAGAGTATTTGTCTGCTCTCAACCCTAACTGAAGGCCTATATTAAAAGCATACCCTTCACGTCCTCCCTTGTCTCCCTCTCAGAACCCATTGGATGAGAAAGCCAGAGGTCTAGCCCCTGCAATTGAGATCTTCCCGTGGCGGAGTCAATTTCTGGAATCTCTCTAACCAGAATAATACACAGCGGGAGTGTGAGTGTGCATGTGTACGAGGGGGAAGTCTGCAGATTTAATTTGTAGGCTAGCAGTAGTTTGATTAGGGAGTAGTTTCTTACTCCCCTTTGTGAAAGGAAATACATACGAGAGAGGGTGTTACCATCTTGTGTCATTGTCCTAATGAAGTTATCATGGGCGAGCGCAGACACCTAAACCTTACACCAATAAAATCCTGAGCTCCTTAAAGCAGGGATGGGCAACTGATTGGGAAAAGCAACAAAAAAATATGCACACATGGGGCCACAGTGGCTCACAGGACTGCGATTCTACTAATTTTGCCATGTGGCAGAGAAAAATAGGTTTACAGCTATTTTCATGCAAATCTACACATTGACAGGGTGGAGAGATGTTGGCAGTAATATAATATCA
The DNA here is from genome assembly GCF_964263955.1 of Coregonus lavaretus. NCBI lineage: Eukaryota > Metazoa > Chordata > Actinopteri > Salmoniformes > Salmonidae > Coregonus > Coregonus lavaretus. Next base: position 8,906 of record NW_028162123.1, read on the forward strand.
GCGTGAGACTTATTAATTAAATGGGGATGAATAGACATTTAGATAGCTGGCAAATTGAGTGACCAACAAGCGAACTACTGATTCTACCTCAACAGTAAATTGAGACAGTTCCTAAAAATATAAATATTTATGCACACATTACTTTAGTTGAAACACTAACATGTGAAAACAGAGCGACACTAAAGATCTTAAGTACAGAAAACAATTTAAAACAAAGTGGCATCAGGTCATACATTTTTTATTCACAAGAGCATTTAACTAGGAAGTTAGGATTGCTCACAACATGTCCAGACACATACAACACATTTACACGGATGTCATCGGCTACATGTTTTTAAACAGAACCGTTTACATTTTAAGTAATCAAAAACATGGATTGAATGTCTTTGCTATGGGTAACAAATATATGTAATATTACTAAAACAGTTGCTTTTGGTAACATGATTGTTTATCAAGTCAGCATTACCCATGAAGTGTACATTAGAGATGCAACACGTGAGGTGGACTTTAAACCTTACTTCCTTCCTCAGTCATCCTCATGTGTCCATCGATCTGGCAACAGCCGAGCTGAATGCAGTCAGGTAGGAGGCAAGTGGAAGGATGGAGTGACCTGAAAAAGGCTCGCACAAGAGTAAATACAGCACTGATAGTGGATAGCTGTGAACACATATGGGTACTGCGTATACAACCAAGTCGACCAACAGGCAAATTACTCCATATCGACTACACCTGTAGTTGGGTCATAAAGAAATGCAACCAAATTAAGTCAAATTGCACCATAGAACCTTACTGGATCACTCAACTACCTGCCACGTTTACCTGTAGGTGAAGCAGGTTTACCTGGGATACCTTAGTGGAGGCAAGGGCAGAGGTAGGTGGACTCAACTCCACCGGAAGCAACGCTGCGAGCGAGCGCCCCCTACTGACGGGCAGCGTCCGGTGCGTCGCTGTGAGGACAAGGAAAGCCCAACAAATGAATCATGTAACATGATTGTGCAATAGACCATAGCCAAATGAAATCATTCAAAATACATTTGATAACGTTTAATTTAGACGTTCACAAAATAAACATGCAGTAGTTAACTATGGACTTATAATATACATCGTATTTACAATAACCTTATGCACACCTTGATTTGCGAGGTTTAGAGTCAATGCATAGGTCAGGTCGGCCACAGACCGGTTCAATCTTGATCAACATGATCCAAAATGGAGATACATTTCGTCGAAGTCCCTCTGTTGAAAATCAAGAGAACTTTCACACGCGCTCCTGGGTGAAAGAGAGGCACTAGAAACAGACATTTCAAACTGGTTGGAACTGGTTTCGATATGTGTGTCGTCGTATACAATGCCCATCAGATACTGTGTTGTGTTCTTGGGCGCCATTGCGCCTAGTGGTCGTGTAATTCTGCCGATATTCTCGGTCGCCATGTACCTCATATCTTCGGTCAAAAGTTGTTCTTGGTTGACGAGTTTAACGAGTAGCCTCTTCTGTTCGCAGCGAAAGTATTTTTTGAGAGTGGCTTTGACAATGTTGGTGCGCCACCGTTTCAGGCCTTCCTTGGAACTCAAATGGAGAAGTTTCCTCAGTCTGCACTTTGAAAGTTTGGCAGATCTTCTGGTGTAGCAAGGTTTCAGTACTTCGAATTCCACTTTAGTATCCATGATGTCCAAACACATTTCACAAAATTGTAGAAAGTAAACTATCTTTGCGAGTTTGCCGTTTGTAATATCAAGTCATCCAGCTAGCTAGATCATTCACAACTATACAGCTGGATAAAGTCACCTGAATCAAAATAAAAAGTCAATGCACTTAACGTTACAATGATGCGTTTTACGACCAAAAATGTCGTCAAACCATGAATAGATTAAAATGCCGCACTTAATCCAAGTTCTCCCTCCCTGTAGTATCGCAAAATGGAATGAGGCGTAAACGTTGACAGCACGTTGATATTTTCTAAAAAGGAAGTTCCCATGATCCTTCGGAGCAAAAACAGTCGACTTCCCTGTAATGTAAAATGTATTAGCGCCACCTATAGAGGGTCGTCACTAGTTACCACAGCCACAGTCATAAACCCCGCGTATTTCTACAATTTATCTTCTTAAAATGTGAATTAAAACCTAACCGTAATCACACTGCTAACCTTATTCCTAACCTTAAATGAAGTACCATGCTCAGATTCCTAATGAAGTCTCAGATTTAATTATTTGCAAACGGGGACAGTTTCGTTGCAAACAAGACACACTGATTTGGCATTGGAGAAATATGATCAAATGAACACATAGGAGGACTCCCTCTCTGTCCATTCTTAGTCTGTAATTTCGGCAGTGTTGCAAAAAGTACCCAATTGTCATACTTAAGAAAAGTAAAATACCTTAATAGAAAATGACTAAAGTGAAAGTCACCCAGTAAAATACTACTTGAGTAAAAGTCTAAAAGGATTTGGTTTTAAATATATTTAGCTAAGTATCAAAAGTAAATGTAATTGCAAAAATATACTTAAGTATCAAAAGTTAAAGTATAAATCATTTCAAATTAAGTATATTAAGCAAACCAGACCGCAACAGTTTATTTTTTGTCCTTTTTTATTTTTGATGGATAGGCAGGGGCAACTCCAACACTCCGACACAATTTACAAACGAAGCATGTCTGTTTAGTGAGTCCGCCAGATCAGAGGCAGTAGGGTTGACCAGGGATGTTCTCTTGATAAGTGCATGAATTGGACAATTTTCCTGTCCTGCTAAGCATTAAAAATGTAACTAGTACTTTTGGGTGTCAGGGAAAATGTATAGAGTAAAAAGTACATTATTTATTTAGGAATGTAGTGAAGTAAAAAGTTGTCAAAAATAGAAATAGTAAAGTACACATACCCCAAAAAACAACTTAAGTAGTAATTTAAAGTATTTTTACTTATGTACTTTACACCACTGAAATTTGGCAATTTGTGTGGTTAAAAAAAATATTCTGCTAATATGTAAAATTACGTAGAATTGCATGACATTTTTATAAAAAGCTATCAAAAATCCCGTCTTGCCAGGTAATGCTTAAAGGAGGAAGAACAGTTTCTAAACTGCCCATCTAAGGCTCTGGTCTGTCCAATAAGTGATGGTAAACGGTATAGACATTTTCTCTGCTATCCACTTTGTTTTAATTATTATTTTGGGTATAGGGGAGGTTCACTGTTGTTTTTTTTTCAAGAGTTCAGAGAAGGTTTAGGTCAAATATATTTTACTGAAGGGAGGGCCATCCATTTTTTACATGAAATTCTAGCCTTTCCATAGACAAACCAATATGCAGCTTTGATGGGGGAAAAATCTGGTTATTTTGGAAAAAGGTTCAGTTGTATGCAGGTTGTCTCTTGTGAGGTCCACCCCAAAATAGACAAAACAGGAGAGCATAAGCTACATTTATATTAGTAGCAGACATACAGTACATGCAGACATACATCCATATTCTTCTACCAGGTGGCACATTTAGGGCTCCCGAGTGGCGCAGCAGTCTAAGGCACTGCATCTCAGTGCTTGAGGCGTCACTACAGACTCGCTGGTTCGATTCCAGGCTGTATCACTACCGGCCATGATTGTGAGTCCCATTGGGCGGCGCACAATTGGCCCATTGTCGTCCGGGTTTGACCTGTGTAGGCCGTCATGGTAAATAAGAATTTGTTCTTAACTGACTTGCCTAGTTAAATAAAGGACAAATAAAATGTAACTAACAGTATTATTATTGTGCCACAAGAGGGCAGCACAGCAACACAACTCAGTTCATTAAGGGCTTAGCCTATAGGCTAAGATGACAGTTGATCAGATATTTATTATTATCTGTGTTAATTTCGTACATAGCCTTTTGTTGTGCGAACTGTTCCTGGCTATGTAAAACTAGCAATACCCAGAGTTGAGCAATGCCCACAAACTTTAATGAACAGAGCATGATTGAGGAGGCAATGGTCTAGAATAGATGCCAGTGAAAAGACAAGTACAGACATTAGCCCCCGCTTTCAAGCAAACGCGCGCGCGCACACACACACATAAATCGATACTGTGGTGGGAGAGAGAGCGAGAGATAGGAGATGGATCATGTAACTCTTGCAGATGTAACTCTTGGCAGACATAACACTTTAGATGGCTGTGTGTTACACTATACATTCTATTAATAATTGATTAATATTACCATGTGGTTCATTACATACATGCTGGCTCTCAAATGTGTTGGTATATCAACCTCAAAGATAGTGTTGTCTGTAATGCCATGGAATAATGTAATGTCAGCCCATTTCCTCTGCTCGAATCTCTACTTGTGCTCAATAGTCTAGGACTATGAGTCTATTGATGACCATGATGACAATTGTAATGTGTTTCACTGATTCTATATTCATTCACTCTCTACAGTTGCAATGCAGTTCTGATATCACAGTATGTCTTGATTCTTGTATTGCTTGAAAAGTTAATTTGTAGAGTATATCCATATATTTAGCATACCACTAAATGTTTTGTATATTTCTGGTGTACTTTTGCTGACCAAAGCAAATCTGTTATCTGGCCTACTTGTTTCCCTGATTTACTAACCTGTGATATTTTCATTACCAGAGGACTATATCTCTAAATCTCTTTTGTAGGCCTACAAGAAAATACTAGGCCTACTAGGCCTGCAAGAAAACACCCTTGATTTAAACCCCTACAACTCATCCAGAATGCCGCAGCCCGTCTGGTGTTCAACCTTCCCAAGTTCTCTCACGTCACCCCCCTCCTCCGCACACTCCACTGGCTTCCAGTTGAAGCTCGCATCTGTTACAAGACCATGGTGCTTGCCTATGGAGCTGTGAGGGGAACGGCACCTCCGTACCTTCAGGCTCTGATCAGTCCCTACACCCAAACGAGGGCATTGCGTTCATCCACCTCTGGCCTGCTGGCTCCCCTTCCACTGCGGAAGCATAGTTCCCGCTCAGCCCAGTCAAAACTGTTCGCTGCTCTGGCACCCCAATGGTGGAACAAGCTCCCTCACGACGCCAGGACAGCGGAGTCACTCACCACCTTCCGGAGACATTTGAAACCCCACCTCTTTAAGGAATACCTGGGATAGGATAAAGTAATCCTTCTACCCCTCCCTTACACCAACCCCCCCCCCCCCAAAAAAAAAAAAAAAAAAAAAAAAACACATTGTAAAGTGGTTATCCCACTGGCTATAAGGTGAATGCACCAATTTGTAAGTCGCTCTGGAAAAGAGCGTCTGCTAAATGACGTAAATGTAAATGTACATTTCCTATAAACAAAGGCAGTGTAGTTGGTATCTCTTCCCTTGTTAGTGTTCACTCGCCCCATAACCCACCCCACAACATTAATAATATATTGAACGACTCATCAAATCAAATCAAATCAAATGTTATTTGTCACATACACAGATGTTATAGCGGGTGTAGCGAAATGCTTATGCTTCTAGCTCCGACAGTGCAGTAATATCTAACAATTACACAACATATACCCCAATACACATACATATACCCCTCATATACAGATATATTTAAGTATTAGAGGAATACAAATTCACCTTCCCTCCCTCTCTTCATCCCTTTCCTCTCCCCTCCCTCCCTCCCTCCCTCCCTCCCTCCCTCCCTCGTGTCATAAAACAAGTCTTGGGCTGCTTGGTGATGGTCTGATGTGCTCACGATAAAACGCTCTGTCTCATCCAGTCTAAACAACTGAGCGGCTCTTTCTCTTCCTTTGTTTCTTCCTCTTTCTCTGTTTCTTCCGCTTTCTCTGTTTCTTCCCAATAAAAAGCACCGTGTCACTCTCACCTTACAGTCAGAGATCGACCCTGTTCTGGAGTTATTATTTTATCGTTTGACAGGAGAGACAGTTCTTTGGCTTTGCTTGTCATATCCACTTGGATATGTCCTTGATGACTCTATATCAGTGGACTTTTGAACTTTCCTGAGACAGTTGAAACATTTGTGTTGTCGGGGTGGTTTGGCACCCCCTATTCTCCTCTCCTTCAGTCTTCATCTGTCTACTCTCTCAAATGTCTCTTTCTGTCTCCCTCTCTCTCTTCAACAAGTTGCTTTTTTTCCTCCATCTCTTTACTCAATTGACCTCTCTCACTGTCTGCTTCTTTCTCTCTCTGTCCCCCTCCCTCTACCTCCCTCCCTTCATCTCTCCCTTTCTCTCTCTCTGTCCCCCTCCCTCTACCTCCCTCCCTCCATCTCTCCCTCTTTCTCTCTCTGTCCCCCTCCCTCTACCTCCCTCCCTCCATCTCTCCCTCTTTCTCTCTCTGTCCCCCTCCCTCTACCTCCCTCCCTTAATCTCTCCCTCTTTCTCTCTCTGTCCCCCTCCCTCTCCCCTCCTCTCCATCTCACCTTCTTTCTCCCCATTCCATCTTGTTGTATACAGTGAGGGAAAAAAGTATTTGATCCCCTGCTGATTTTGTACGTTTGCCCACTGACAAAGAAATGATCAGTCTATAATTTTAATGGTAGGTTTATTTGAACAGTGAGAGACAGAATAACTACAAAAAAATCCAGAAAAACGCATGTCAAAAATGTTATAAATTGATTTGCATTTTAATGAGGGAAATAAGTATTTGACCCCCTCTCAATCAGAAAGATTTCTGGCTCCCAGGTGTCTTTTATACAGGTAACGAGCTGAGATTAGGAGCACACTCTTAAAGGGAGTGCTCCTAATCTCAGTTTGTAACCTGTATAAAAGACACCTGTCCACAGAAGCAATCAATCAATCAGATTCCAAACTCTCCACCAAGGCCAAGACCAAAGAGCTCTCAAAGGATGCAGGGACAAGATTGTAGACCTACACAAGGCTGGAATGGGCTACAAGACCATCACCAAGCAGCTTGGTGAGAAGGTGACAACAGTTGGTGCGATTATTCGCAAATGGAAGAAGCACAAAATAACTGTCAATCTCCCTCGGCCTGGGGCTCCATGCAAGATCTCACCTTGTGGAGTTGCAATGATCATGAGAACGGTGAGGAATCAGCCCAGAACTACACAGGAGGATCTTGTCAATGATCTCAAGGCAGCTGGGACCATAGTCACCAAGAAAACAATTGGTAACACACTACGCCGTGAAGGACTGAAATCCTGCAGCGCCCGCAAGGTCCCCCTGCTCAAGAAAGCACATATACAGGCCTGTCTGAAGTTTGCCAATGAACATCTGAATGATTCAGAGGAGAACTGGGTGAAAGTGTTGTGGTCAGATGAGACCAAAATCGAGCTCTTTCGCATCAACTCAACTCGCCGTGTTTGGAGGAGGAGGAATGCTGCCTTTGACCCCAAGAACACCATCCCCACCGTCAAACATGGAGGTGGAAACATTATGCTTTGGGGGTGTTTTTCTGCTAAGGGGACAGGACAACTTCACTGCATCAAAGGGACGATGGACGGGGCCATGTACCGTCAAATCTTGGGTGAGAACCTCCTTCCCTCAGCCAGGGCATTGAAAATTGGTCGTGGATGGGTATTCCAGCATGACAATGACCCAAAACACACAGCCAAGGCAACAAAGGAGTGGCTCAAGAAGAAGCACATTAAGGTCCTGGAGTGGCCTAGCCAGTCTCCAGACCTTAATCCCATAGAAGATCTGTGGAGGGAGCTGAATGTTCGAGTTGCCAAACGTCAGCCTCGAAACCTTAATGAATTGGAGAAGATCTGCAAAGAGGAGTGGGACAAAATCCCTCCTGAGATGTGTGCAAACCTGATGGCCAACTACAAGAAACGTCTGACCTCTGTGATTGCCAACAAGGGTTTTGCCACCAAGTACTAAGTCATGTTTTGCAGAGGGGTCAAATACTTATTTCCCTCATTAAAAAGCAAATACATTTATAACATTTTTGACATGCCTTTCTCTGGATGTTTTTGTTGTTATTCTGTCTCTCACTGTTCAAATAAACCTACCATTAAAATTATAGACAGATCATGTCTTTGTCAGTGGGCAAACGTACAAAATCAGCAGGGGATCAAATACTTTTTTCCCTCACTGTATGTACACATGCTGTGTCTTGCTTGAGGGGTTCCTGGTTCCAACCAGCGTTAACAGTGATCCAGACAGCATTATATACTGTAAGTGTGGAGGCAAACACTCCATTAAAGGCATTATGCATCCAATGTTCCTACAAACATAACATGGTAACACACACACACACCCCTCTATTGGTTCCCACATTGAGGATGGAGAGGCTAGGGTGAGAAGGCTAGGCTACACTCAAGCACTACTGTCAGATTGCATGACCCATAATTGACAGTAAAGGTAAATATATAGGACACATGCATACACACGCGCACACAAGCAGTGAGGATGGAGAGACATCTGTCTACTCTCTCAAATGTCTCTTTGTGATGAGTGTGATGGAAGGAGTCAGGCGCAGGAGGGTAATCACAGAATACAGAGTTTATTCCTTCGTTACACAAAATACGCTGGAATAGCGACAAACGAAACAGGCACAGGGGAAACTATCTACCCTGGCAATACACTTTAACGGTATCTCCAACAATACATAGGCACAGGGGAAATATCTACCCTGGCAACACAATTGTACGAGTAGCTCCACCGAGCTACACTACTCTCACATACAAACAATCACCCACAAGGACAAGGGGGCAGAGGGAACACTTATACACGGACTAATGAGGGGATTAGAACCAGGTGTGTGTGATTGACAAGACAAGACAAATGTGATGATAATTGGGGCGGCAGTGGTTAGTAAGCCGGTGACGACGAACGCCGAAGCCTGCCCGAACAAGGAGGGGAGGCAGCCTCGGCGGAAGTCGTGACACTCTTTCTGTCTCCCTCTCTCTCTTCAACAACTATGAGATCAAGTTGCTTTTCATCCCTCCATCTCTTTACTCAATTGACCTCTCTCTCTGTCTGCTTCTTTCTCTCTCTGTCCCCCTCTCTCTACCTCCCTCCTTCCCTTCATCTCTCCCTTTCTCTCTCTCTGTCCCCCTCCCTCTACCTCCCTCCCTTCATCTCTCCCTTTCTCTCTCTCTGTCCCCCTCCCTCTACCTCCCTCCCTTCATCTCTCCCTCTTTCTCTCTCTGTCCCCCTCCCTCTACCTCCCTCCCTCCATCTCTCCCTCTTTCTCTCTCTGTCCCCCTCCCTCTACCTCCCTCCTTTCATCTCTCCCTCTTTCTCTCTCTGTCCCCCTCTCTCTAACTCCCTCCCTCCATCTCTCTCTCTTTCTCTCTCTGTCCCCCTCCCTCTACCTCCCTTACTTCATCTCTCCCTTTCTCTCTCTCTGTCCCCCTCCCTCTACCTCCCTCCCTCCATCTCTCCCTCTTTCTCTCTCTGTCCCCCTCCCTCTACCTCCCTCCCTTCATCTCTCCCTGTTTCTCTCTCTGTCCCCCTCCCTCTACCTCCCTCCCTTCATCTCACCCTCTTTCTCTTTCTGTCCCCCTCCCTCTCCCCTCCTCTCCATCTCACCTTGTCTCCCCATTCCATCTTGTTGTATATGTACACATGCTGTGTCTTGCTTGAGGGGTTCCTGGTTCCAACCAGTGTTAACAGTGATCCAGACAGCATTATATACTGTAAGTGTGGAGGGAAACACTCCATTAAAGGCATTATGCATCCAATGTTCCTACAAACATAACATGGTAACACACACACACAGTCTTGCGCAGCTAGCCTTGTGGGGACATACAATTCAGTCCCATTCAAAATCCTATTTTCCCTAACCCCTAACCCTAAACCTAACCCTAGATCATAACCCTAACCCTAAAACTAATCCTATCTCTGAACCCTAAACCTAAACCTAATTCTAACACAAACACTAATTTTAACCTTAACCCTAAACACCCTAGAAATAGTATTTGACCTTGTGGGGACCAACAAAATGTCCCCAGTTGGTCAAATATGTCTTGGTTTACTATTCTTGTGGGGACTTCAGGTCCCCACAAGTATAGTTAAACACGTCCACACACACACACACACACACACATTCCACTCCTGTCTCAAGGTTCGGACGGGTGCTCATTTAATATACAGTTGAAATGCAAGTTGTATCAGGCTGCATGTGCTCCAAGAATTTAGTTTGGTTGTGTGTGGATTTAGGACTGCAGTAAAATAAACAAACTGGTTTGGAGTTTTAGTTTCTGAGCTTTGCACTAGGCTGGATGATATGTGACTTTACACTCATTTTTGGGAAGCGAAGATGTTGCCAAAAACCATAATGATACATGATCATCTCAAATCTATCAGATAATATATAATTCAGTGTGTGTGTTAGAGAGTAAATGTGAGTGTTGTGATGCGGGACGGGTGGGGAGGTGACTTTCAGCCAGTCAGCAGCAACATCATCTTTCTCTGCAGAGGCACTGCATTGCACTGCAGAGGAAACTTGAACTGAGCCCAGCTCCCAGGAACACACACACACATACACACACACTGGCACACACACACACAAAGACACCCTCGCACACACACACACTGGCACACACACACATCACACACACACACACACACACACACACTAAACACATGTACAAACACACACACATTGTCATCTTCCTCTAGGCTAGTTCATGGTCACTGGTGCAGAGGGGGCTGTGTCACCAGATATCACGTGTCTGTAAGATATAACTGGTCTTAGATCAGCTTTCAGAGGCATATTTGGGAAGAAAACACTAGTGCCTCTGTACAGAATCATAGTCTTCTAGTTGCTGTTTCATTCACTGTCCCAATGTATGGTTATGTTGCATGTTACTGTAGTGACTGTAACGCAAGATAAAATGGCTACAATACAGTTTTTTACAATCACTTTGGCACTAATTTCAGAACCTTGACGTCATTTTTCAAAACTCTAGACACAAAACTCACAACAAATTATCAAAATGCAATTTTTCAAAACTCTAACACTTTTTTCAATTGCTTGGATACAATACACATAAAACAAAGATCATTTGTTCATTTAACAAAAATCACCTGTTCAATATGACACCACTTAACATCAAAGTACTACTATTTCAAAAGGCAATTCACACATTACATTTCAGATGAGTGTCTATTCATGTCATTACAATTATCCAACTATCAATTGATACAACTGCTCAAAATGATAAGTAACTGTTGCATTACTCTTAATGCATAGTTGTATGGAAACAGACAAACAATATTCCATGTTTAGATCATGAAAGTTTCAAGATAACAAGATTCATTGTCACCAATTAGCGTGGATCATGAACCAATTAGACTACATTATCTATGGATGTAATATTTCATCATCATTCTTTATCAGACACCGTTTCTATGGTCCCATGTACCACCTTTTCAGACTATTTACAGTATTGACAGTACTGCACTGTATGGATGCAGGCCCTTGTAATTGCTTGTCCAATTCTGCCAACTCGTTACTGATGATTGAGTTCACATTGTGGAACGAGTATATAAAGAATTGATTGGGATCCACTTGCAACAACATAGCGATACGTACTGTAACTTGGAGCCGGCAGGTGATCCAGGTCACAATAGAGGTCAAGCAGTGGTGGGAGGAAGACGTGTTGGTCAAAAGAATGGCAGGGGACAAGCACCCCTTCTGAGAGGTGGTCGTGGGCCTCGTTTGAGAGGTGTGGGGGAACGTGGTAGAGGACAAGGCCACGGACCAAGACAGCGGCAGCAACAGCATAGTGTCCAATGAAATCCGAGCAATAGTTGTAGACCATGTCATAAATCATGGCATGACAATGACTGAGGCGGCTACAATGATACAACCAAACCTCAGGTCAACCGTGGCCTCAATAATCAGAACTTTCCGCAATGAGAACCGGTAAGTCGTCAGCATGCACTAAACATTATGCTACTCTCAATTGTCAAATGACTGCATACCAATGTGTATCACAGAGTAGGTGGTGTGACCAAGTGTCTTCTTACTGTAATGTTCCCTGTAGAATCGAGACTAGGCCAAATAGGGGAGGCAGAGGCAAAATTCTGACTGACCAACAAGAGCAGGCTGTGGTCGATTTGTTTCGGGCCTGTAATGATATTCGCCTTACAGAAATTCTCCAGCATATCTTGGACAATGAAGACATGTTTAACAATGTGGAATCCATAAGTTTGCCGACTATTGTACGCATGCTGAAAAGGCACCAGGTGTCTTTAAAACAACTATACCGTGTGCCTTTTGAAAGAAATGCAGACAGAGTGGAGCAAATGAGGACTGAGTATGTTCAGTTTCAAGATGGCTGTTGTAATAAAATTCCCTAATAATTCTACATTGTACAGTAATCAGTAAATCTCTTTCCAAAATGTATTTTTAGAGGGTGATGGAGCTGGATGCTGATAACAACCATCACAAATTCATATATTTGGATGAGGCAGGCTTTAACCTGGCCAAGACAAGGAGGAGAGGTCGGAATTTCATTGGCCAGCGGGCAACCATCCAAGTACCTGGACAACGTGGGGCCAACTGTCACGATCGTCGGAGGAAGTGGACCAATGCGCAGCGTGATAAGTGAACATACTTTATTTTTGAATGCTCAAACGATACGAAACGTGAAGTCCTTGTTTACAATACAAAACATACGGAACAAGATCCCACAACACACTGTGGAAAACAGGCTGCCTAAGTATGGTTTCCAATCAGAGACAACAAGCAACAGCTGATACACGTTGCCTCTGATTGAGAACCACACCGGCCAACATAGAAACAAATGAACTAGAATATAACCCTAGCACACAAAACACATAGAAACAACACACCCTGGCTCAACATAACAGAGTCCCAGAGCCAGGGCGTGACACCAACATTACCATGGTTGTATCAGAAGATGGTGTGGTGTGACGCAGACCTCGTATTGGATCATATAATGCAGCTCTCCTTGTAACCTTCCTTGATGAGCTCGATCAGGTCTGTAGCGCTGATGGCGTGACCTATGTCATTGTGTGGGATAATGTCAGGTTCCACCATGCTCATATGGTGCAAGCATGGTTTCAGGCCCATGCACAATTTATCAACCTGTATTTACCCCCATACTCTCCTTTCCTTAACCCGATTGAGGAATTTTTCTTCACATGGAGATGGAAGGTTTATGATAGGCGCCCTCATGAACATGTCACTCTTCTCCAGGCCATGGATGACGCATGCAATGACATCACGGCAGACCAGTGTCAGGCCTGGATTCGCCATGCCCAAAGGTTTTTTCCAAGATGTTTGGTTAATGAAAACATCCATTGTGATGTAGATGAGAACCTGTGGCCAAAACCACAAGACAGAGTTGATGAAAATGTAGAAGTACAGTAATCACTCCTATGTTTTGCTTTTTACAGTACAAGCAAGCAAGTTGAGGAACACTGCATTTGATGTTTTACAGTACTGTATTGTTTTTCATCAATATATTTCAGATTTTGTTCAATGATTCCACTGTGTCTGTAGTATTCTCTCTACTACTGCAGTACTTTTACAGGGATGTATTTACATGTAGTACCATAATGAAACATGTATCACCTATTTTGTACTACAATATTTAATGATTGTACGAACAATGACACAGTGAAACTATCGGTTGCTAGTGTGTGGGTGATCTAAATCAACATTTCATTGGTATTTCACAAAAAATTCGTTTTTTGAACCAATGATTGTGCAAGTGCAAGATTTCTTTAAAGATATGAATGCACAATGCAATGTTTTGAACATTGGACAGCCTGTGTTAAAAGTGATGACCGTTTTGAGTTTTGTGTCTAGAGTTTTAAAAAATGACGTCAAGGTTCTGAAATTAGTGCCAAAGTGATTGTAAAAAACTAACATTGCAGTATGTCTCTGTATGTATACTGAGTGTACAAACCATTATGAACACCTTCCTAATATTGAGTTGCACCCCCCTTTGCCCTCAGAACAGCCTACATTTGTCAGGGCAAGGTGTCAAAAGCGTTCCACCGGGATGCTGGCCCATGTTGACTCCAATGCTTCCCATGTGTTGTGTCAAGTTGGCTGGATGTCCTTTGGGTGGTGGACCATTTTTGATACACACGGGAAACTGTTGAGCTTGAAAAACCCAGCAGCGTTGCAGTTTTTGACACACTCAAACCGGTGCTCCTGGCACCTACTACCATACCCCATTCAAAGGCACTTTCATTTTTTGTCTTGCCCATTCACCCTCTGAATTGCACACATTCTCAATTGTCTCAGGTATGGATATAATCAAGAGTGCCTCTGTGTGTGTAGGTTAGTTAATAACCCAGCAGTGAAAAGGATCTAAGATCAGCTTCCCATCCCCAAATGCTAACTTCATCCATTAGTTGGGAAAATGCAAAACTGACCCAAGATCAGGGTCTATGGGCAACTTAACCCAACTCTGTTAACCTAGCAAAGGAGGTAACAAGGTCACAGCAACTGCGAGGTCAGATACGGCAACTGTGAGCACTGTAGTTACTAGGCTACATAATTTATTGGTTTTACCAATCAGGTGGAAGTCTGTTGAGCCACCATTTTGGCTCTTGAGACACATGCTTCATCTAACATAACCCACTGACCTCTCAGAGTGAGTGTAAACAATGCTTGAAAAGAGCCTGTGTGTCTGCAGTATTTGGGTGGAAATAGCATTTCGTGTGGGGCAGTGGACAAGGAAGAACAGGACCGTGTTCATTTTATGAAGAACAGGACCGTGTTCATTTTACAGGCATGCAACACACATTTAAATGTTTGCAGAGGAAAACGGAAATTAGCGTTTCTTATCTGACAAGTCTTTTTAGTCCCTCCCTTCCTGTTTGAGTCGGTTTTCCTCTGCTTGATGCCTAATGACCATGATCCAGGGCAGATAGATGGTGGAAGGAGGAGGGAAGTGAAGCGGGATCGGCTGCTGACACTAAGCAGCTCAGAATACCTGCAACCTCTGCAGATGGGGCTACATGCAGGACCATCCATCCAAATAAATAGATTCTATTTCTATGAGTTTACCAGTCAAATCGCCACGGTCAGAGGTAATGCACCCATTCTAGTGATTCTATGTCTGAGTTTACCAGTCAAATCGCCACGGTCAGAGGTAATGCACCCATTCTAGTGATTCTATTTCTGAGTTTACCAGTCAAATCGCCACGGTCAGAGGTAATGCACCCATTCTAGTTATTCTATTTCTATGAGTTTACCAGTCAAATCGCCACGGTCAGAGGTGATGCACCCATTCTAGTAATTCTATTTCAATGCATCCATCTGAACCAGTCACATGGTGGATGGCAATAATAATAATAATATGCCATTTAGCAGACGCTTTTATCCAAAGCGACTTACAGTCATGCGTGCATACATTTTTGTGTATGGGTGGTCCCGGGGATCGAACCCACTACCTTGGCGTTACAAGCGCCGTGCTCTACCAGCTGAGCTACAGAGGACCACAACAACTAGGCAACAAACTAGGGAAGAACATAAACACCCTAATCGCCTAATTTCTCCCTCCAGTGCAGTCTATTGTTTATCAAGTGCTAGCCTGGTCCCAAATCTGTTTGTGCTGCATTGCCAACAACAACCCTATGAATAGGCTAAGGTTATCCTCCACGGTTGTTGCGGCCTCCGTATTTAGTTTCACTTCTGTATTGATTCGCTGGTTCATCTAATGCCTTTCTCTCGCTACTCCTTTCATCTGTTTTTAGTTTCACCTGTCCAGCTCTATCAGAATCCATGCAAACAAAGAGTAGGAGATGAGCAGAGGAAGTCACTTAGGACTATTGAGATACAACCCAAATCTCCCCAGTCATCCCTCTGGAGAAGAGGATTGAGATGCAGCCATATAGTTTTCTCTGTACTGTGTATGAGTATAGGAGATGAGTAGAGGAAGCCACTAAGGAGTATTGAGAGGATTGAGAATGAAATGCAGCCTAATATACTGAACAAAAATATAAAGGCAACATGTAAAGTGTTGGTCCCATGTTTCATGAGCTGAAATAAAAGATCCCAGAAATTTTCCAAATGCACAGAAAGCGTATTTGGCTCAAATTTTGTGCACAAATGTGTTTATATCGTTGTTAGTGACCATTTCTCCTTTGCCAATCTATTCATCCACCTGACAGGTGTGGCATGTCAAGAAGCTAATTAAAGAGCATGATCATTACACAGGTGCACCTTGTGCTGGTGACAATAAAAGGCCTCTCAAAAATGTGTTTGTTACACAACACAATGCCACAGATGTCTCAAGTTTAGCGGGAGTGTGCAATTTGCATGCTGACTTCAGGAATGTCCAACAGAGCTGTTGCCAGATAATTTAATGTTCATTTCTCAACCATAAGCCGCATCCAACGTTGTTTTAGAGAATTTGGCAGTACGTCCAACCGGCCTCACAACCGCAGACCACTTGTAACCACACCAGCCCAGGACCTCCACATCTGGCTTCTTCACCTGCGGGATCATCTGAGGAGGGGTAGTGGTGCTGAGGGGTATTTCTGTCTGTAATAAAGCCCTTTTGTGGAGAAAAACTAATTCTGATTGGCTGGGCCTGGCTCCACAGTGGGCGTGGGTGGGCCTATGCCCTCCCATGGCTGTGCCCCTGCACAGTCATGTGAAATCCATAAATTAGGGCCTAATGAATTTATTTCAATTGATTGATTTCCTTCTGTTAACTGTAACTCAGTAAAATCTTTGAAATTGTTGAATGTTGCGTTTGTACTTTTGTTCAGATTACTCTGTGCTGTCTAAGGGTATAGGAGACAAGGAGAGGAAGCCATATATGAGTATTGAGATACACCCCATCTCCCCATTCATCCCTGGGGAAAAGAGGTTTGAGATACAGCCTAATAGGTTTCTCTGTGCTGTCTGTCTACCAGAATCCTCTTGCCTGTCTTGCGCCCAGGAAGCCAGACTCTGGCAATGAGCAGAGATCAGCTACTCTCCC
This sequence comes from Coregonus lavaretus, assembly GCF_964263955.1. Lineage (NCBI taxonomy): Eukaryota > Metazoa > Chordata > Actinopteri > Salmoniformes > Salmonidae > Coregonus > Coregonus lavaretus. The sequence continues at coordinate 25,723 of NW_028162123.1, forward strand.
TGAGCTGTTTACCCACTGACATACAACACACTGTTCCTGACAACTCTGATCCAGAGTCAGTTTTCCCCTCATCACATGTGACAGCATCTCTCTGACCACGCTGATCTACTGATCTGAAAACAGATAATATCACGCTGTCACATCGAACAACTGGAGCTGTCCTTGGCTCACATTTTGGAATATTCTATCACTGTAGACACCTCATAGTAGGACTCCCGAGTGGTGCAGTGGTCTAAGGCACTGCATCGCAGTGCTAGCTGTGCCACTAGAGATCCTGGTTCAAATCCAGGCTCTGTCGTAGCCGGCTGCGACCGGGAGACCCATGGGGTGGCGCACAATTCGTCCAGGGTAGGGGAGGGAATGGCCGGCAGGGATGTAGCTCAGTTGGTAGAGCATGGTGTTTGCAACGCCAGGGTTGTGGGTCCGATTCCCACGGGGGGCCAGTATGAAAAATATAAAATAATGTATGCACTAACTGTAAGTCGCTCTGGATAAGAGTGTCTGCTAAATGACTAAAATGTAATAGTAAATAGGTCTACCATTACTCTGTGCTGTGTAGACAGCACAGACTAACGTCACCTTGGCAACAGCCTCATCACCAGAGAGGATAGATAGGTCTTCATGAGCCGCTCCCCCCGAAACACAGAACCTAATCATCCACAGTGTCAGTTTGATGAATACATGCGTCTCCCACCACCACTGCCGCTGCCGAGGACAGACAAAGGGGAAAATTGAAATACTTTCTCTTGAAAAGTGCTGCATTAAAGAAACATGGGATGTATCCCAATTGGCACCTTATACCCTAGTGCACTACTTTTGACCAGGGCCCAATAGGGAATAGGGTGCTATTTCGGACACAATCATGCTCTTTCTTCCCTCCCTGCCAGTCTCTCTGGCAGACTTCATTTTTTGGGAGGGGACTGAGTGTTTTGGAGCTCTTGGAATGGTTAAATTTTTGTACGAGGCCAGCTGTCCGCCAAGGTTTGGTTTCCCTCCATCTGAGACGGCCATCTTGACAGATTACGTCCGTCTCCTTACTTACGCCCACTCTACACCTGCTGCTCTCAATGTGTGTGTGTGTGTTTGTCTGCCCTCTTTGGCAGTGTGGGATTGAATGTGAAAGTGCTGTGAATGTGCTTCTTGGGTCTTGATTAGAGTGGGATATGTGTGTGTTTAGTTGGAGGCTGTGTGGGTCTTCATGTGTATGTGTTTAGTTGGAGGCTGTGTGGAAGTTCATGTGTGTGTGTTTAGTTGGAGGCTGTGTGGATGTTCATGTGTGTGTGTGCTTGGGTGTCTGTACAGTTTGTTTGTTTATTAGGATCCCCATTATCCTTTGCAGAAGCAGCAGCTACTCTTCCTGGGGTCCACAAAAACACTAAACATGACAAGTAACAAAACACTGAAACACTGATAGACGAGGACAGTCACACACATTTAAAATACAACGATATACAAACAAAACAACTAAAAGTGTGTCTGTGTGTTTGTTTGTGTGTGTGTGTACGTGTGTGTGTGCACGTGTTTGTGTGTGTGTGTGTGTATACGTGTGTGTGTGTGTGTCCCCTCACAGTCCCCGCCGTTCCATGAGATGTTGTTTAATCCATTTTCTAAAGGTAATTTTACTGTTTGCTTGAATAATTGGAGATGGAAGATAGTTCCATGCGATCATGGCTCTGTATAATACTGTGCGTTGCTGTGAATTCGTTTTGGACTTGGGGGCCGTGAAGAGACCCCTGGTGGCATGTCTTGTGGGGTATGTATAGGTGTCTGAGCTGAATGTTATACAGTGAGTGTGTGTGACTGGACACTTGTGTGTGTGTGTAAAGGATATGCGACTGCACAATTGAGTGTGTCTGTTCTGTAACTGTGTGTGTGTGTGTGTGCATCTAAGTGTGCATCTGGGTAGAGGATATGACTGCTCTCTCTCTCTTTCTCTCTCTCACCTCACCGTGCTGTGACCCTGCCTCTAGCAGGACATGTCTAATGAGAAATTCTATAAATATCCTGTTGGAACAGAGCTGGCTCACACCAGGCCCCCTCACACACACACACGCTGCGGAGGAGAAGAAATAGGGAACAAGAGAGGGGGGGAGAGAGGGAGGGAGAGGAGTAAGGGAGTGGAGGGAGGGAAGGAGCGGAAGAGCAAGAACCTCCTTCCTGCCTCCTCTCAAACACAGAAGCACATCCCCTGTTGTGTTTCCCAGAAATCACAGCACACCATCCCACCAGTTCACCCCCCCACCAACTCAACCTGTTAGTCATAGCTATGTAGGCAGGTCATCTGACACTGTCTGTACTGTGACTATAACTCTTACTGACAACTACTGTGAACTTCAGCAGGGAGAGAGGAAGATAGAGACAGAGAAAGACAGAGAGAGGCAGTGAGAGAGACAGGGGACATGAGTGAAAAGAGGGAGAGACTTAGGAACAATGGGGAGAAAAGAAAAGAGAGAGATAGACAGAGAGAGACAGAGACAGAGACAGAGACAGAGACAGAGACAGAGACAGAGACAGAGAGCGATAGAGAGAGACAGAGACAGAGACAGACAGAGAGAGACAGAGAGACAGACAGAGAGAGACAGACAGAGAGACAAAGACAGAGAGAGAGAGGGACAGAGAGAGTCAAAGACAGACAGAGAGACAGAGAGAGAGAGAGAGAGAGAGAGAGAGAGACTCAGAGAGAGAGAGAGAGACAGAGACAGAGAAACAGAGACAGAGCCAGACAGAGAGAGAGAGAGAGAGAGAGAGAGAGACAGAGACAGAGACAGAGACAGAGACAAAGAGAGAGCGAGACAGAGACAGAGAGAGACAGAGAGAGAGACAGAGATACATAGACAGAGAGAGAGAGACAGAGACAGAGAGACAGAGAGACAGAGAGAGAGAGAGAGAGAGAGAGAGAGAGAGAGAGAGAGAGAGAGAGAGAGAGAGAGAGAGAGAGAGAGAGAGAGAGAGAGAGAAATAGAGAAAAGAGGGAGAGAGAGACAGAGACAAAGAGAGAGACAGAGATAGAGAGAGAGAGAAATAGAGAGAGAGAGACAGAGAGAGAGAGAGAGAGAGATAAATAGAGAGAGGGAGAGAGAGAGGGACAGGGGATATGAGTGAAAAGAGGGAGAGAGACAGACAGAGACAGAGAGAGAGACATAGATAGAGAGACAGAGACAGAGACAGAGAAACAGAGAGAGAGACACAGAGACAGAGACAGAGACAGAGAGAGAGAGAGAGAGAGAGAGAGAGAGAGAGAGAGAGAGAGAGAGAGAGAGAGAGAGAGAGGTGAAACAGAGACAGAGACAGAGACAGAGACAGAGAGCGACAGATCTAAAAACACTCGAATCTAAAAAGAATTCAAGGCAAGAAGTGATGAACAACAACTCTATTAAATCAGAATAGAAAAAAAAGTAACTTTGCGCCTCAAATTAAGAAGTTTTGACTCTCACTAGCTAGCTACACAACAAAAACCTAGCCAGCAGGCTAACAAGCCAGCCAGAAAATTGAGCTAGGACAAACCTAGCAAGGGGAGTTAATACAACCACATCAAACGACCAAACTGAGTGAGTATATCAAAAAGAAGCACGGACTCCAACTTTAAACATATCTTCTGTTTTTGTGTGTGAAGATCTTTCACTCTTTTTGCTGGTTTTTGAGCTAAACAGGAGCTAGCTAGCAACAGCAGCAGACAAACAAAACTGGTTGCCATAGCAACGGTGCAGCAGAACAGAGCAGCAGCAGCAATAGTAGCAGAGCCCACAGGCACCATGTCCCCACTCCCCCTCAGCGCTGAGTCCATTCTCTACCCTCCAGAGGCCAAAAATGACACAAGGAAAGCTTTTAAACAGAATCTACTAAAGGGGAGGCCAGAAACCCTTTTCACAGACCTCTACAAAAACGGTGATGTGAGTAATCTCATCTTTCTCACTGTCCAGACAAATGCATGGCACTCAGCAGTCTGCTCTCACTACCCATCCGTAAAGAAAGAGGGAATCTGTAATGGGTGGAAGCTGAAAGTGAAAGAGACAGATGACCCTGACAGCACCATGATAACAATCAACCTCTACAAGACTGGGACTGTCATGGTGCAAGGTAACCTTAGGCTGTTTGAAACAGACTTTCAGACCATTAAGGAGAGAGCAGAGAGAGAGAAGGACACCACCAGTGACATGCCCTCCCACAAGACAAACTCCACCAGCACCACCCTCACCCCCACTATCCCCACCCAAAAAAGCACATCCAGCACCTCTCTTCTTCCCACCATAATGGAGGACACGCCACAGGAGGAGAGCGACCCCCTCAGTGCAGAGCAGGCTCAGGCCCTCCTCACCACCATGGCTGCCATGAGGGATCAGTTCACCACACTGGAGGGAGAGGTGGTCCTGCTCAGGGAGAGTGTGAGCAAACAGCAACCAGACATCCACACCTTAGAGGAGCTCCTAACCAAGGTGCGGACAGAGCAGGACAGCAGCCTTGCAACACAGCTGAAAGAAGTTCAGCAAGAGAGAGACGGACTCAAGAGAGACCTGGCTGATCTAACAAAGGAGGTGAGAGAGCTCCAAAAAGACAGGCAGAGCAGTAATAACGAGCTGACCACACTAAGAGAGGAGCTGCAGGAGAGAAAGAGAACAGAGGACAGACTGCAGGAGCAGCTAGATCACCACTCTATGACCTGCCATCACACAGCAGAGGAGCCCACCTCAACCAGCCAGGCCTCCCCAGCCCTGCCGGCTGCATGCCTCCCCCCCAGCCCCCAGAACAGCCTCCCACTGACAGCACACATAATCATACACACCGGAAGCAACGACCTGCGTGCTCAGCAGGAGAGGGTGGCGACTTCACTACGGAGAGTGATTGAGAAGGCCTCCGCAATCTTCCCCAACTCAAGGATCGTGGTGTCAACCCTTCTACAGAGGAAGGACTTCCACCCTGCCACAATCCAAAGAATAAACGCCAGCCTCTCCCGGGACTGTGCCCTGCGACCCAATGTACACCTGGCCCACCATCCCACCCTCGATCTGGACTGTCTCTATGACCATGTTCACCTGTACAGGGAGACAGTCCCCATCCTTGCTAAGACTCAAGGATGTCGCTTTAAACCGCATTCCGACCTCTCCACCCAGGAACAGGAGAGCAATCTCCACCCCCCCAAGATCACGAGACAACACCCCGGACCAGTACCCTGGACCCCCCAGCCACGGCCACAGCACCACCAACCTCAATGCCCACCACATCCAGCGCAGCACAGACCACCCCAGCCCAGCTTCAGACCCACCCAGACGAGGCCTAACACCCCCCTCCCCCCCACCACAGACCCACACCTGGAGGAGCCACAGCCCGGCAGACAGAGCTATGCACAAGCAGTGAGAGGAGCAACTGGTCCAGCTCCCACCAACGAAATGAGTGACATCAAACAAATGCTGAATCTACTATGCTCACATGTGATAGGCCGAGGGTCATGGTAAGATGAGCACAAGAACTCCACCATCCTCACACTACATCCACCCAAGTGGCATGACACAAATACTATCTTAAATGATAAACAAATTACATTTGCATAATAAGAGTTTACCTTAATTGAAAAATCCTATTTTTATAGTTCTTGTTGGATTGTGAGTGTTTATCTCATTTTGAATGTAAAGAAAAAACAGTTATGAAGTATTTTTTACGTTGCATGTTGGAATTTACAAGGCTTGAAGTCCTCTGCTTTTGGGCTAAAGAGCAGAAACCCAGACTTCCTTAAAGAAATTGATGATGTTGATATTGTAGTACTACAGGAAACATGATGCAGAGGTGATGTTTCCACTGGCTGTCCACTAGGTTATAGGGAGATAATCGTACCACCCACCAAATTAAAAGGAATCACACAGGGCAGAGACTCAGGGGGAATGCTAATATGGTATAAATCTGAACTAACTAATTCAATCGAATTGATCAAAACAGGAGAATTCTTTATCTGGCTAAAACTCAACAAGGAGGCTATCTTAACAGACAACAACATCTTCCTCTGTGCCACATACATTCCCCCCTCAGAGTCACCCTACTTCAATAAAGAGAGTTTCTCCATTCTAGAGGGGGAGATTAGTCACTTTCAGGCCCTGGCCTGTGGAGACCTGAATGCTAGAACAGCAGAAGAACTAGACACTATTAACAGTCATGGGGACAAACACCTACCGGGAAGCAACAACCTTTCCCTCCCCACATACCCCCCAGAAACAACTATGACAAAGTGAAAAACAAAAATGGAGTACAGCTCCTGAAGCTCTGTCGAACACTGGGTCTGTACATAGTCAATGGTAGGTTAAGAGGGGACTCTTTTGGTAGGTACACCTACAGCTCATCCCTTGGCAGCAGTACTGTAGACTACTTCATCACAGACCTTAACCCAGAGTCTCTCAGAGCCTTCACAGTCAGCCCACTAACACCTCTCTCTGACCACAGTAAAATCACAGTTTATCTGAAAAGAGCAGAACCCAACCATGAAGCATCACGGCCCAATAAATTACATGGTACTAAACAGACCTATAGATGGAGTGCAAACAGTACAGAAATCTACCAAAAAGCAATTAGTAGCCAAAAAATACAATCTCTCCTGGACAACTTTTTAGCATTAACATTCTCCTACACCAATGAAGGTATAATTTTGGCCGTTTGGAACATAAACTTTATATTTGACAAATTAGCCTCCTTGGCTAATCTTAAGAAACATAAGAGCAAACCAAAAATAATAGATCATGAAAAATGGTTTGATAATGATTGCAAAAATCTAAGAAAGTCATTGAGAAATATATCTAATCATAAACACAGAGACCCAGACAACAAATATATACGTCTTCAATATGGGGAAACACTGAAGCAATACAAACACACCCTAAGAACAAAAAAGGAACAGCACATTAGAAATCAGCTAGATGTGATTGAGGAATCCATAGAATCAAACCACTTCTGGGAGAATTGGAATAAATTAAACAAACCTCATAATGAGGAATTGGCTATCCAAAATGGGGATATGTGGAGAAATCACTTTGCAAACCTCTACAGCAATATAACAAAGAGCCCAGAACAACAAGATATACAAGAAAAATTACAAATCCTTGAATCAGCAGTCAAAGACTGTCAGAATCCTGTGGATACCCCAATTACAGAACAAGAATTATTGGAAAAACTTTGCACTCTCCAACCCAAAAAGGCCTGTGGTGCTGTTGGAATTTTAAATGAAATGATCAAATATACAGACCACAAATTCAAATTGGCTATACTCAAACTCTTCAACATTATCCTAACTGCAGGTATTTTCCCCGATATTTGGAACCAAGGATTGATCACACCAATTTATAAAAATGGAGACAAATTTGACCCAAAAAATTACAGAGGAATTTGCGTTAACAGCAACTTGGGGAAAATTCTCTGCAGTATCATAAACAGCAGACTACATAATTTCCTTGATGAACACAACGTCCTAAGCAGAAGCCAGATTGGATTTGTAAAAAATTATCGTACAACAGACCACATTTACACCCTCCAGACTCTAATTGACAAACAAGTAAATCAAAACAAAGGCAAAATCTACTCGTGTTTTGTAGACTTCAAGAAAGCATTTGATTCAATTTGGCACGAAGGTCTTTTTTACAAACTAATAGAAAGTGATATTGGAGGGAAAACATATGATGTTATTAAATCAATGTACACTAAAAACAAATGTGCGATTAAAATCGGCAACATGCAAACAGACTTCTTCTCTCAGGGACGTGGAGTGAAACAGGGCTGCCCAATAAGTCCAACACTATTTAACATCTACATTAACGAATTGGCAAAAACATTAGAAGAATCGGCAGCACCTGGTCTCACCCTACACAACACTGAAATCAAGTGTCCGCTGTACGCAGATGACCTGGTGCTACTGTCTCCCACTAAGGAGGGGTTACAGCAGCATCTAGATCATCTGCACAGATTCTGTCAGACCTGGGCCCTGACCGTTAATCTAAAAAAAACGAATATAATGATATTCCAAAAAAGGTCCGGAAATCAGGATGACAAATATACATTCTATTTGGACACAGTTCTATTAGAACACACCAAAAATTACACATATCTAGGACTAAATATCAGCAACACAGGTAGCTTTCACATGGCTGTGAATGAGCTGAGAGACAAAGCAAGAAGAGCATTCTATGCCATTAGAAGGAATATTTAAATCGAAATTCCAATTAGAATCTGGCTCAAAATTGTCCAATCAGTTATAGAACCAATTGCTCTATATGGCAGCGAAGTATGGGGTCCGCTTTCTAATACTGAATTTACCAAATGGGACAAACATCCAATCGAAATACTGCATGCAGAGTTTTGCAAGACTGTATTGCAAGTGCAAAGAAAAACTCCAAATAACGCATGTAGAGCAGAATTGGGCCAATACCCCCTCCTTATTCGAATAGAAAAAAGAGCCATCAAATTTTACAACCATCTAAAAACAAGTGACCCCAAAACATTCCATCACACAGCTCTACTATGTCAAGAGATGAAACAAGAGAAGAGTCCCCTCAGCCAGCTGGTTCTGAGGCTCAGTTCACTAACCAAAACCAACCTCATAGAGCCTCAGGACAGCACTCAGAAAATCTGGCCCAACCAAATCATCACAAAGCAAAAATAAAAATATATCACCTATTGGAAAGACACCACAAAAAATCTACGTAAACTTCAATGATATTTGGCTCTAAACAGACAGTACATGGTGGCAGACTATCTGACCACTGTGACTGATAGAAAACTGAGAAAAACACTGACTAGGTACAGACTTAGTGAGCACAGTCTGGCTATAGAGACCGGTCGTCACAGGCAAACCTGGCTGCCCAGAGAGGACAGGCTGTGCTCACTCTGCCCCCGGGGAGAGGTAGAGACAGAGCTGCATTTCCTATTACACTGTGACAATGTCACGATCGTCGTATCGAGTAGACCAAGGCGCAGCGTGTTGAGCGAACATACTTTATTTAATTAAAGTGCACACACGAATAACAACACAACAAACGATACCGTGACGTCCTAAGTCTAAACACAACCAACTGGAACAAGATCCCACAAACACTAAGGGAAAACCGACAGTTTAAATATGGCTCCCAATCAGAGACAACCAGCCACAGCTGACACTCGTTGCCTCTGATTGGGAGTCACTCAGGCCAACAAAGAAATAAACAAACTAGAACTCCCAACAAAGAAATACAACACATAGAATGAACACACCCTTGCTCAACATATAGAGTCCCAGAGCCAGGGTGTGACAGACAAATACTCAGACCTAAGAGAATCTTTCTTTCCCAAAATTATCATTCAGTACAAAGAATTTGAAACTTTAAAAGAGGAAGAAAAATCAAATATTTATTGGGTGAAAAGCCAAAATGTGCAATTTTGGCAGCCAAATATGTGTCCTCCTCCCACAACCTGAGGGACAGCCAGTGAAAAGTGTAATGTAATGTCAATAATATTTCCTGTTTTGTTTTGGCTTTCATAGCATGTAATGTGTCTTCTCAGTCATGTTGAGATTGGTCGACTACTATTGCTTTAATGTATTGTTATTCTCATTAATATTGTTGTTGTAGTTGCTGTTAATGGTAGTCCCATTTCCACTACTACTATTATTATTGCTGTTGGTCCCACCATTTTTGTTATATGTATACTTTGACAATGTAAGTAATTTTACTTGCCATGTCAATAAAGTCTATTGAATATTGAATTGAATTGAATTGAATTGAATTGAGAGAGAGAGAGAGAGAGAGAGAGAGAGAGAGAGAGAGAGAGAGAGAGAGAGAGAGAGAGAGAGAGAGAGAGAGAGAGAGAGAGAGAGAGAGAGAGAGAGAGAGAGAGAGAGAGAGAGAGAGAGAGAGAGAGAGAGAGAGAGAGAGAGAGAGAGACAGAGAGACAGATAGACAGAGACAGAGATACAGAGAGACAGAGACATAGAGAGACAGAGACAGAGAGAGACAGAGTAGAGACAGAGAAACAGAGACAGAGACAGAGAGAGAGAGAGAGAGAGAGAGAGAGAGAGAGAGAGAGAGAGAGAGAGAGAGAGAGAGAAACAGAGACAGAGAGAGAGAGAGAGAGAGAGAGAGAGAGGGAGAGATTGAGAGACAGAGAGAGACTCAGAGAGAGACAGAGAAACAGAGACAGACAGAGACAGACAGAGATAGAGAGAGAGAGAGAGAGAGAGAGAGAGAGAGAGAGAGAGAGAGAGAGAGAGAGAGAGAGGGAGAGAGAGAGACAGAGAGAGAGAGAGGGAGACAGAGAAACAGAGACAGAGAGAGACAGAGACAGAGAGACAGATAGACAGAGACAGAGATACAGAGAGACAGAGACATAGAGAGACAGAGACAGAGAGAGACAGAGTTAGAGACAGAGAAACAGAGACAGAGACAGAGAGAGAGAGAGAGAGAGAGAGAGAGAGAGAGAAACAGAGACAGAGAGAGAGAGAGAGAGAGAGAGAGAAACAGAGACAGAGAGAGAGAGAGAGAGAGAGAGAGAGAGAGAGAGAGAGAGATCTAGACACCGTTGCCCTAGAGCACACAAAAAACTATACATACCTCGGCCTAGACATCAGCGCCACAGGTAACTTCCACAAAGCTGTGAACGATCTCAGAGACAAGGCAAGAGGGCCTTCTATGCCATCAAAAGGAACATAAAATTTGACATACCAATTAGGATCTGGCAAAAAAAATTACTTGAATCAGTCATAGAACCCATTGCCCTTTATGGTTGAGGTCTGGGGTCCGCTCACCAATCAAGAATTCACAAAATGGGACAAACACCAAATTGAGACTCTGCATGCAGAATTCTGCAAAAACATCCCCCGTGTACAACGTAAAACACCAAATAATGCATGCAGAGCAGAATTAGGCCAATACCCGCTAATTATCAAAATCCAGAAAAGAGCCGTTAAATTCTATAACCACTTAAAAGGAAGCGAATCCCAAACCTTCCATGACAAAGCCATCACCTACAGAGAGATAAACTTGGAGAAGAGTCTCCTAAGTAAGCTGGTCCTGGGGCTCTGTTCACAAACACAAACAGACCCCACAGAGCCCCAGGACAACAACAACAACAACAACAACAACAACACAATTAAACCCAACCAAATCATGAGAAAACAAAAAGAGAATTACTTGACACATTGGAAAGAACAAACAAAAAAACAGAGCAAACTAGAATGCTATTTGGCCCTAAACAGAGAGTACACAGTGGCAGAATACCTGACCACTGTGACTGACCCAAACTTAAGGAAAGCTTTGACTATGTACAGACTCAGTGGGCAAAGCCTTGCTATTGAGAAAGGCCGCTGTAGGCAGACAGCTATGTGCACACTGCCCACAAAATGAGGTGGAAACTGAGCTGCACTTCCTAACCTCCTGCCAAATGTATGACCATATTAGAGACACATATTTCCCTCAGATTACAGCGATCCACAAAGAATTCGAAAACAAACCCAATTTTGATAAACTCCCTTATCTACTGGGTGAAAAACCACAGTGTGCCATCATAGCTGCAAGATTTGTGACCTGTTGCCACAAGAAAAGGGCAACCAGTGAAGAACAAACACCATTGTAAATACAACCCATATTTATGTTTATTTATTTTCCCATTTGTACTTTAACTATTTGCACATTGTTACAACACTTTATATATACATAATATGACATTTGAAATGTCTTTATTCTTTTGAAACTTCTGAGTGTAATGTTTACTGTTAATATTTATTATTTATTTCACTTTTGTTTACTATTAAATGTTAAAATACGTTTCCCATGCCAATAAAGCCCCTAAAGTGAATTGAATTGAGAGAGAGAGACATGCAAGTGAGAGGAAACAGAATAAATCAGATTGCATCCGTACTGAACAACAGGCAATCAGCTTAAAGTGTTCACACACACACACACACACACACACACACACACACACACACACACACACACACACACACACACACACACACAGGGATGTTCCCTGTTTTAATTAGATTGGATTTGGTCTAAGCAGGTGGCTGTCAGAGCCTCTTGGAGCGTTCTTACAGTTTTTTTCAATTGTTTAAGCACAATTTTGAAAACAGGGCCCGGTTTGTCAAAACACTACACACAATTAGCACAACCCTACACCAAAGTAGCACAACACTTCAGATAATTTGCAAAATTGAACACTTTTGTCAAAAGTATACACAACTTCATAAAAACAATATTTTGTTACCATACGAAACACACACATTTCATATGACTTCAATCTTTTTGAACCAGTTACACACTGCTGTTGCTAACCTAAAACACTTTTAGCAAGTCTAATTCTCAGTGATTAGAGTACTGTAAATGAAGTAAACAGAGAAAGTGCAACTATACAAACACTACACAAGACCAATGCTGCAGACTGAAGAAAATATCATTTATTTCTCTCCATATACCCAAATCAGTCAACATGTCAACATTGAGAATCACAACAAAACATGTCCCAGTTTTCATGCTACTACAGTAGTGTGCATAACACTGTTAGCTCAGCAAACAACAGACAAATGTAAAATACTGTATCCAGTACAGGTTACAATTACAGTAAATAACAACAACAACAAACATAAAAAAATATCTGAAAAAAACTGACAATATTGTACAGAAAATACTACAGTAAACATACTATACATTATCTCTTCGCCTAGCTGGATCTGGCCAGAGAATTTCATCAACATCACAAGCAATATCCTCATTAGCAAGACAACGCGGGAAGAACCGTCTTGAATGTCGAATCCATCCTTGCACAGCTGCGGCGTCGACTTGGTCACAGGCGTCCTCCATGGCCTGAATGAGGGGTACCTGAGCCTGGGGCTGGAGATGGAAAATCAATCTGAATTGAAGACAGCAGCATTTAAAACATTAAATGCCGTAACACTGCGCCTTTAACGCCCCTCCAACAAAGTCATACCAATGACACTGTCTGTCCTCTGGTAAATGAATAAGATACTTATCCATTGCTAATCTAGCACCCTATTCCCTATATAGGGCACTACTTTTGACCAGGGCCCATATAGCACCATATTCCCTACATTTTATTTGATTTATTTAACCTTTATTTTATCAGGGAGTCATACTGAGAAGAAAGGCCTATTTTACAGATGAGCCCTGAATTACAGAAATGACAGAAAATACACACATCAAAATATAAATACAACATGCAAGCAGAAAGAATGAAAAACACAGTCATAAAATACAAACACATTCATCAGTAATAACGTCCTCAATCAGCTTTCTGAATTGCCCTAGAGGCACCAAAACATCAAATGTAAGAACATTTTGAAGATTGTTCCACAAATAAGGTGCAAGAAAAGCTGATTTACCTAACTCAGTCGAGATCAAAGTAATTTCCAGAGTTAGCCATTCCTGAGACCGGGTGTGGTAACTCATAAGTCTAAAGTTTAGTAAAGATGTTAGGTTCAGTGGGAGTTTTTGTAAAATGTCTTTATACATGAAAACATAGCAATGTATCAACCTAAGTGACATCAAAGAGGGCCAACCAACTTTCTGGTAGAGAATGCAGTGACGAGTACTAAAACTGTCACCTGTAATAAAGGACAGTGCGCTATGATAAACTGGATCTGATGGCCTTCATGAAGTGGCAGATGCGTTCATATAGATTACAGTCTAGGACTGATAGGAACGTCGACTGAATAATCTGCTTTCTACTATTTAGCGAGAGGCAGGACCTATTTCTATAGAAGAAGCCCATTTTTATTCTAAGCTTCTTAACTAACTCATCAATATGCTCTTAAAAAAACAACAGCGTTTCATTTATCCAGATGCCCAGATATTTGTAAGCAGGGACACGATCAATATGGGCACCATCCAAAGTACTGTACATTCAGTGGCTTCGGAAAGTATTCAGACCCCTTGACCTTTTCCATATTTTGTTAGGTTACAGCCTTATTTTAAAATTGATTAAATAGTTTTTTCCCCTCATCAATCTACACACAATACCCCATAGTGACAAAGCAAAAACAGAAATATAACATTTACATAAAATAGTCAGACCCTTTACTCAGTACTTTGTTGAAGCACCTTTGTTAGCAATTACAGCCTCGAGTCTTCTTGGGTATGACGCAACAAGCTTGGCACACCTGTATTTGGGGAGTTTCTCCCATTCTTCTCTGCAGATTCTCTCAAGCTCTGTCAGGTTGGATGGGGAGCGTTGCTGCACAGCTATTTTCAGGTCTCTCCAGAGATGTTCGATTGGGTTCAAGTACGGGCTCTGGCTGGGCCACTCAAGGACATTCAGAGACATGTCCCGAAGCCACTCCTGTGTTGTCTTGGCTGTATGCTTAGGGTCGTTGTGCTGTTGGAAGGTGAACCTTTGCCCCAGTCTGAGGTCCTGAGCGCTCTGGAGCAGGTTTTCATCAAGGATCTCTCTGTACTTTGCTCCGTTCATCTTTGCCTCAATCATGACTAGTCTCCCAGTCCCTGCCGCTGAAAAACACCCCAACATGATGCTGCCACCACCATGCTTCACGGTAAGGATGGTGCCAAGTTTCCTCCAGACGTGGCGCTTGGCAAATAATTGAATCTTGGTTTCATCAGACCAATCTTGTTTCTCATGGTCTGAGAGTCTTTCGGTACCTTTTGGCAAACTCCAAGCGGGCTGTCATGTGCCTTTTACTGAGGAGTGGCTTCCGTCTGGCCACTCTACCAAAGGCCTGATTGGTGGAGTGCTGCAGAGATGGTTGTCCTTCTGGAAGGTTCTCCCATCTCCACAGAGGAACTCTAGAGCTCTGTCAGTGTGAGCATCGGGTTCTTGGTCACCTCCCTGACCAAGACCCTTCTCCTCCGATTGCTGAGTTTGGCCGGGCGGCCAGCTCTAGGAAGAGTTTTGGTGGTTCCAAACTTCTTCCATTTAAGAATGATGGAGGCCACTGTGTTCTTGGGGACCTTCAATGCAGCAGACATTTTTCTGTACCCTTCCCCAGATCTGTGCCTCGACACAATCCTGTCTCGGAGCTCTACAGACAATTCCTTCGACCTCATGGCTTGGTTTTTGCTCTGACATACACTGTCAACTGTGGGACCTTATATAGACAGGTGTGTGCCTTTGCAAATCATGTCCAATCAATTGAATTTACCAAAGATGGAATCCAATCAAGTTGTAGAAAGATCTGAAGGATGATCAATGGAAACAGGATGCACTTGAGCTCAATTTCGAGTCTCATAGCAAAGGGTCTGAATACTTATGTAAATGAGGTATTTCTGTTTTTATTTGTAATACATTTGCAAAAATGTCTAAAAAACCTGTTTTCGCTTTGTCATCATAAGGTACTCTGTGTAGATTGATGAGGGGGGAAAACGATTTAATCAATTTTAGAATAAGGCTGTAACGTAACAAAATGAGTTATTTTTATGCACTCTAAAGAACTACATATACTTAGTTTTACCTGCATTCAATACTAATTTCAGGTCAATAAAGTTTTTCTGTAATACAACGAAGGCAGACTGTAGTTCAGATAGATCCTGATCAACCATGCGGGCAATAGCATACACAACAGTATCATCGGCATGCAAGTGCAGGTTACAATTTTTTACAGACAAGTCAATATTGTTAATGTAAACAGTAAAAAGCACAAGACCCAGAATTGACCCCTGCGGAACACCTTCGTTATGTACCGAAAACCAGATTTAACACCATCAGTAGATAGACATTGAGTTCTATCTCTTAATTAAAGTGGGTTACATGCAGCCTGGTCTAGGCCAATTGAGGAAAGCCTCTGAATTAGCAATGAGTGATCAACAGCATCCGAGGCTTTTGACAGGTCAAGGAAGAGGGCAGCACAATGTTTCCTTTTATCCATACAGTTAACCACATCATTTATAACTAGGGATGCAGCGAGGTAGTGCTATGACCTGGTCTAAAACCTGACTGATGTACATTTAGAGTACATTTCATAGATAAGAAAGATCTTAGCTGAGAATTAATCAAGGATTCTAATATTTTAGCTAGGCAAGAAAGTATAGAACTAGGGCAATAATTATTCAGGTCGTAAGGGTCACCACCTTTGTGAAGGGGGAGTACACGGGCCACAGGGATAGTACCAGAAATAATCATCAGGTAAAAAATATGGGTTAATGATTCAGCAATCAGGGGGGCAGAGAGCTGCAGCAAAAATGGATGAAGCGTATCAGCCCCAGTGGATTTTTTTTACATCAACCTTAAGCAAGGCATCTAGCACATCACAGGTAGTAAATTGTTGAAATGAAAACAAAGATTCACTATAAGTTGACGGCTTAACCATCGAGTCAGCTAGAGGCTGGCAGAGGGAAGAGCAGTCGATTGACTGACCAGGGTCAATTAAACCACAGTTTCTCTCAAATAATAAGCCTGCTGAGATAAAATGATGATCAAAATCCCATTCTTCTCAGTTATGATGCCAGAGTCAGACAGAACTTGCTTAGGCAGGGAAGAAGAGGAATCTGTACGCTTCAGTGCATTTGCTGTTTTCCAAAATCTAGAAGGATCACCAGCAGAGTCAGATAGAGATTAAAAAGTAGCTTTATTAAGCTTTCTTAAATCGAGATAGTACATCTGTTTCTCAGTTGTCCACTACAGAGTTAGTTTTCCTTGCTTTGGCCCAGGCCTGATTTCTCATCTGAATGAGCTTAGACAGATCTAACCCTTTGATTTTCTTCTGAGATATCTTTGACTCTGAATTGTTTAAAAGGGGCATGTTTATCTGCCTGACTAATAAAAATTAAGGATAGATTTTCTAAAGCCAACTCAGGGTCAGGAATACAGGAAACAGTGGCTAAATCAGAGCAGAACATGTCATGTAAAAACCCTTGAGGAGAAAACGGTGAAACATTTATTTTCTTAATTAAACAACGATTAGTATTTTGCTAGTTCATATCTCTAATACATACTATGGGACAATAATCACTGAGATCATATGCAAATACTCCACTAGACAAATATTTATGGGGGTTAGTAGTAAGAATTAAATCAATCAATGAGGAGTTAACAGGGTTTTTCACATTTAGCCTTGTGGGTCTATGCATATACTCTTAAATTGATCTGAGGCCGGGGATAGCCAATCCAGATTTAAATCCCCTAAAATGTATTCTGGTTTATGGACACATCTACAATCTGCAGCTCAAATTTCTTGGAAACAGAATTTGTTAAAGATTGGGACACCATGAAATTTGATTTTACATATATGGCCACTCCTCCCCCTTTCTGTAATCTGTCACATCTAAATACATTATAATAATTTACTTAAATGTCTTTATCAGAGACAGAACCATTTAACCATGTTTTCGAGAGAACCAGAATGTCAGGACAAGAGTCCTGTACCCAAATGTCAATTGTGCCCATTTTTGAAATCATACTTGGCACATTTAGGTGAATTAGCCCAAGCCCCTTAGGAGATTTAAAGTCAGAGGGGATATTCAGCTCATTACCATAAGAGCTAACAGGCATACGGTCATCTGCAGATATTTGTTGCGAGAGCTGAGACTTTGCCAAGGTCCCTAGTCAACCACATGAGAGCAGAGAAGACTGAGCATTCGACAGACCTACCTCAAGTCGCTGGATGCAGTGGCTGGAGCGGGAAATGGGTGAGCACTGTTGGTAGAGCTCAGTCCACCCGGATGAAGCTCTCGCCAAAGGAGTGGAGTTGCAGCAGGGGACCGGAGTGGCTGCATAGTGCCTTACTGGGGACCCTGGTCAAAAGTAGTGTATTCTACAGGGAATAGGGTGCCATTTGGGATGCAATCCAAGAGTGCCATGCATTGATTTAGCTCCAGTGGGGGGAGCACAAATTGAACCTGATGATTTATTCGGGCCACGTGCATTTTGTTATCCTCCACTTACCAAAGCTTTTAAGTGGATTGATTTCTGCTAACACCGGCCTCGGAAAATCAGGACTCAATCACTTATTGCCCCCCCCCCCCCTCAACACTTCTTGGCCGTGCGCCAACCAGCTTCGGCTCCGATTGGCTTACCTTCAGGTGGGCTGGAGTCTCATTGGTCGTAGCGCCGAACGGACGGGTGTGTTGATTGACTGAGGGGAAATCTCCATTGCAAGGGGGTTAGTAGTAAGAATTAAATCAATCAATGAGGAGTTAACAGGGTTTTTCACATTTAGCCTTGTGGGTCTATGCATATACTCTTAAATTGATCTGAGGCCGGAGATAGCCAATCCAGATTTAAATCCCCTAAAATGTATTCTGGTTTATGGACACATCTACAATCTGCAGCTCAAATTTCTTGGGAATAGAATTAGTTAAAGATTGGGACACCATGACATTTGATTTTACATATATGGCCACTCCTCCCCTTTCTGTAATCTGTCACATCTAAATACATTATAAAAATGTACTTCAATGTCTTTATCAGAGATAGAACCATTTAACCATGTTTTCGAGAGAACCAGAATGTCAAATCAAATCAAATCAAATCAAATTGTATTGGTCACATGCACCGAATACAACAGGTGCAGACATTACAGTGAAATGCTTACTTACAGCCCTTAACCAACAGTGCATTTATTTTTAACAAAAAAAGTAAAAATAAAACAACAACAAAAAAAGTGTTGAGAAAAAAAAGAGCAGAAGTAAAATAAAGTGACAGTAGGGAGGCTATATATACAGGGGGGTACCGTTGCAGAGTCAATGTGCGGGGGCACCGACTAGTTGAGGTAGTTGAGGTAATATGTACATGTGGGTAGAGTTAAAGTGACTATGCATAAATAATTAACAGAGTAGCAGCAGCGTAAAAAGGATGGGGTGGGGGGGCAGTGCAAATAGTCCGGGTAGCCATGATTAGCTGTTCAGGAGTCTTATGGCTTGGGGGTAGAAGCTGTTGAGAAGTCTTTTGGACCTAGACTTGGCACTCCGGTACCGCTTGCCGTGCGGTAGCAGAGAGAACAGTCTATGACTAGGGTGGCTGGAGTCTTTGACAATTTTGAGGGCCTTCCTCTGACACCGCCTGGTATAGAGGTCCTGGATGGCAGGAAGCTTGGCCCCAGTGATGTACTGGGCCGTACGCACTACCCTCTGTAGTGCCTTGCGGTTCGGAGGCCAAGCAGTTGCCATACCAGGCGGTGATGCACCAGTCAGGATGCTCTCGATGGTGCAGCTGTAGAATTTTTTGAGGATCTGAGGACCCATGCCAAATCTTTTCAGTCTCCTGAGGGGGAATAGGCTTTGTCGTGCCCTCTTCACGACTGTCTTGGTGTGTTTGGACCATGATAGTTCGTTGGTGATGTGGACACCGAGGAACTTGAAGCTTTCAACCTGTTCCACTACAGCCCCGTCGATGAGAATGGGGGCGTGCTCAGTCCTCTTTTTTTTCCTGTAGTCCACAATCATCTCCTTTGTCTTGGTCACGTTGAGGGAGAGGTTGTTGTCCTGGCACCACACGGCCAGGTCTCTGACCTCCTCCCTATAGGCTGTCTCATCGTTGTCGGTGATCAGGCCTACCACTGTTGTGTCGTTGGCAAACTTAATGATGGTGTTGGAGTCGTGCCTGGCCATGCAGTCATGGGTGAACAGAGAGTACAGGAGGGGACTGAGCACGCACCCCTGAGGGGCCCCCGTGTTGAGGATCAGTGTGGCAGATGTGTTGTTACCTACCCTTACCACCTGGGGGCGGCCCGTCAGGAAGTCCAGGATCCAGTTGCAGAGGGAGGTGTTTAGTCCCAGGATCCTTAGCTTAGTGATGAGCTTAGAGGGCACTATGGTGTTGAATGCTGAGCTGTAGTCAATGAATAACATTCTCACGTAGGTGTTCCTCTTGTCCAGGTGGGAAAGGTCCTGTACCCAAACGTCAATTGTGTCAACACTTCTTGGCCGTGCGCCAACCAGCTTCGGCTCCGATTGGCTTACCTCAAGGTGGGCTGGAGTCTCATTGGTCGTCGCGCCGAACGGACGGGTGTGTTGATTTACTGAGGGGAAATCTCCATTGCAAGGGTATCCGGCTTCTCTCTCACTTTTTTTTTTTTTTTCTCGCTGTCTCTTTAGCTCTCTTTCTCACTCTCTCCGTCCTTCTGAGGTAAAAGTAACAGCACAGACTGTACTGGGACTGATGACCTCTGATGCCAGCCTAGATTTACATCAGAGGACAGAGGGAGAGGGGGATGTGTGGTGGGACATCCAGAGAGAGAGAGAGAGAGAGAGAGAGAGAGAGAGAGAGAGAGAGAGAGAGAGAGAGAGAGAGAGAGAGAGAGAGAGAGAGAGAGAGAGAGGAGAAGAGAGAGAGAGAGAGAGAGAGAGAGAGAGGAGAGAGAGAGAGAGAGAGAGAAGAGAGAGAGAGAGAGAGAGAGAGAGAGAGGAGAGAAGAGAGAGAGAGAGAGAGAGAGAGAGAGAGAGAGGAGTTGGCACAAATATAATCTATTTTAGCCATGACACAGGCTCCTACAGCCCATTCTCAACCTTCAATAACAAAAGGCCTACAGCAGCAGATCATCATCCAGCACAGTACAGAGATGGGGTCAGTATACTCTGTACTCCACTTGAAGGCTCAACTCTTTTTGGCCGACTGATGCATTTCCCATCTCTCGGAATAGCCCTATGGGCCCTGGTCAAAAGTAGTGCACTATATAGAGAATAGGGTGCCTTTTGGGACGCATCCCAAATGTCCCTGGCTCACCCCAATCTCATATCTGAATGATTCAATCAGGCCTCCTCACAATTATCCTTCACTCCCTTTGGAAAAAACGCCCCATGGACATTCATCCATTCTCCCTATTGGTCACATCATGCAGAATGCATTGGTTGGAGAAAAAAATGTTGAGTCACCGGGAGAGAGAAGCTAATAATGGAGGGCCAAATGCCTCACAGGCAAGCACTTTGGAATATGCAGTCACAGCCACATCTCTGGCAGCATAATCAGCTGGTGGCAGGTCAATTGGTTACAGTTAATGGTGTTAATTTCCTGCTGGTAAGACAGGAACAGGAAGCATGCACGGCTAAACTTTCTAGATTTACCTACTTTTATTGTCCTGATTCTAAACGGTTGATTGGAATGTGTTGACTACTGTTTATTAAGCTTGATAACTACATTTAAATGTTTGTGGAATTGTTTCGTTATTATTGTTCGTTTTTGCGTTTTCCATCACAATCTAAACTGAAGATATGGAGCAATAACACAGTTATCATCAGCAGCACTAATAAACAACTTCAACCAACAACCGCCACCCCTATTTTCATCCTTCTGCTTTGCTGGAATGTATGACTAATCAAACCCATTGTTTGCCCAGTTGATCTTATGCCCATAAACACAGGTCTAGGATCAGCACTCTTGCCCAAATCCTAACCTTAATCATTAGGTGGTGAAATGCAGAACTGACATTAGATCAGTGTCATCCTACTATATTTTGGAGACTCAGAGGCACCTGCAGTTATTGGTGTGTCTCATCATTCATCACTGTGTGGTGCCAGGAGGTCAAGGACCAAGAGGACGTGAATAATGGAGCCCCTGACTGAACAGCAGAGAGAGACAGAGATAGAGAGAGAGCGAGACAGAGAGCGAGAGATAGGGAGAGAGCGCTAGAGAGAAAGAGAGAGGGAGAGAGATGGAAAGAGAGAGATAGAGAGAGGGAGAGAGAGATAGAGAAGAGAGAGACGGAGAGAGAGGAAACAGAGAGAGAGCGACAGAGAGGGAGAGAGAGGGAGAGAGAAAGAAAGAAAGGGAGAGAGAGGGAGAGAGAGAGAGGGGGGGGAGGAGAATGAGAGATACTTGGAATGCTAAGGGTCATCAGTGTGAAAAGAGCCTCTGTCCTCAACACGTACACTTGTACACACGCACGCATGCAGGCACGCACATGCACACAAGCTGATGTCAGGGGAGATAAAGCAGGGATACAGTCGAATAATAAAAGCTACTTAGCCAGCTTTCATTAACGACTGAAAATAATGCGTCCTGGGAGCGTGGCCAACCATGTCAGCAGCATGAAATACTTTATTAATCATATGATTACAGTCATATACTGTATCAAGTCATGGTCCCGCGTGGCTCAGTTGGTAGAGGATGGCGCTTGCACGCCAGGATTGTGGGTTCGATTCCATTCCGGGGACCAGTATGAAAAAAGTAAAACATGATGCACTCACTACCGTAAGTCGCTCTGGATAAGTGCGTCTGCTAAATGACAAAAATATAAAAATAAAATACTAAGTTGAAGGGCTGCTGATACAAATCCAACTTGATGTATTTCTAGTGTCCAGGAAGTCAAAATATTGTTTGTGCAACCATTCCAATAGATCAAGTAAATTATTGTACTGATTGTCCATTGATAGACTGACTCACATACCACATTCCCTGTGTGTGCTGACCTCCCACCAGTCTCTCTCATTAGTTTTAAAATGTCAACACAGGGGAGGTGCTTAGGCTGGGGCCGGCCAATCACAGAGCACGAAGCAAAACAGCTAATTGGCCCAGGGGGCTGCTGCTGGAAGTTATCAGAGCTGACATTGGGTGCCTGTGGGGAAGCATGTTTGTGTTCGCCTCCCTGAAGGGCCTCCTCTCCACCACTGACTGGCACGTACAATTAGATTACCCTGGGATGGGTAGAGAGAGAAGGAAGGGGGGAGAGATGGAGAGCAGAGAAAGAGAGAGTGAGACAGACAGAGAGGGGGAGGGAGAAAGAGACAGAAAGATCTCTCTACTCTGTGTCCCTCATCAACAGTGTGGTTTAAATATAGATGGTGGAAGCATGAAAAATGGAGAGGCGGCTGAGGAGAGTCATTAGAAGAAAATCAGCCTTTTGTTCTTACTCTTCTACAGGACTTGCTAGTCCATCATAAGATAGGACACCTCAATACATCAATGTGATTTGTGGTGTGGTAAAATGGACTGTATTTATTGTTATAATTGAAGGAGAGATATATTATCGATAAGAACTGGGGTATTTTAGTTTCACTTTGAGCATAAAGTGTGCCGTCTGTCTGTATGTGTGTGTGTTTAATTTACATCACATTTTAGTCATTTAGCAGACGGTCTTATCCAAAGCAGCTTACAGTTAGTGCATTCATATCTCAGCCATAGTAAGTTCATTTTTCCTCAATAAAGAAGTTATCAGCAAAGTCAGTGCTGGTAGGGGAAAAAACAGTTTCCAGTCACAATGTTCATTCTGAGAAACCTCTCTAACCGAGGGTAAAAAAGCACGCTGAGACTAAAGTCTCTTCTCTGAAAAACGATGCAGCATTTCCTTCCCCTGTCTGCAGCTCAAACCCCAGCTAGTTCTGATATGGTAAACATACAGTTTAGTGTTTCCCCACACCAGTGTCATGCACCTGGGGAAGACATACAGTGAATGTACAAAACATGCTCTTTCCATGACATAGACTGACCAGGTGAATCCAGGTGAAAGCTATGATCCCGTATTGATGTCACTTGTTAAATCCACTTCAATCAGTATGGATGAAGGGGAGGAGACAGGTTAAAGAGCCTTGAGACAATTGAGACATGGATTGTGTATGTGTGCCATGCAGAGGGTGAATGGGCAAGACAAAATATTTAAGTGCCTTTGTATGGGGTATGGTAGAAGGTGCCAGACGCACCGGTTTGAGTGTGTCAAGAACTGCAACGCTGCTGGGTTTTTCACGCTCAACAGTTTCCCATGTGTATCAAGAATGGTCCACCACCAGCCAACTTGACACAACTGTGGGAAGCATTGGAGTCAACATGGGCCAGCATCCCTGTGGTACGCTTTCGACACCTTGTAGAGTCCATGCCCCAACGATTTGAGGCTGTTCTGAGGGCAACTCAATATAAGAAAGGTGTTCCTAATGTTTAGTACACTCAGTGTACACATGAGAGAGAGAGAGAGAGAGAGAGAGAGAGAGAGAGAGAGAGAGAGAGAGAGAGAGAGAGAGAGAGAGAGAGGGAGGGAGAGGGGGTAGCGCATACAACAGAGAGAAAATGAGCCGGGACGATAAGAAGAAAATGAGAGAGAGAGAGAGTGATGATGCGGGAGAGGTATACATGGACACAGAGGGTGATAATATTTCAGGGACAAACAGTCCAGTGCAGGCCAATTTGAACCTTTTAGGACCTGTCCTCCGGTCATTAAGAGATAGTAGAAACTAGATGAACATGTAGATTAGACAGTATTCATTTTCTCTCTTATGGCCAGGTCTTGTATATTCAAACTGTTACATCTCCATGCAAAATATATGCTCTGTTATCTGCTTTTGGCTGTCCCCTTGTCACAGTTATTCAGACAAATGTGTCAAGCTTTATCGATACTGACACAGGACAGCAAATGGAGGCGCTCATCTTTGAATTTGACCCCAAAATGAATTCAGCGCAAAAAAACCCTGGAGGGGTTTCCAGGATTGGCCACTGGGTTTGAGTGTAACTAAACGACAAAATTGAATTTGAGGGCCAAGTGAAACGAGAGTTAGCAAAAACACTAACTCGATTTCCAGTCTCTTGGCCTCCCTAAATTGGCCTATCCCTCAACTCTTACAGAGGAAGAGGTGATGCGTAGCAGGAAGTTAGCCTGTGGCGGGGTGACATTAACCATTAACTGGGTCTAGAGACTAAACAGAGATAGCTTTGTCTGTTTTTTTAATGCATGGACATCACCAGAGCTTCCTAATTAGATTTAATGTAGTTTATATTTATGTACATAGAGAGTTGAGGGTTCTGGTTATTGCTATATGCCCTGGAGAAGACTAACTGTAGAAGCTCGCTACACTGTGCTAACCGCTAATGCTCTTACACTTTTTAAAAATGTATTTATTTAACTTTTATTTAACTAG
>NW_028162122.1:0-80271 GCF_964263955.1 Coregonus lavaretus
GAGGAGAGTAGGGCAGAGTCAAGTGGTGGTGGTACCAGGAAGGAGGAGAGTAGAGCAGGGTCAAGTGGTGGTGTACCAGGAGGGAGGAGAGTAGAGCAGGATCAAGTGGTGGTGGTACCAGGAAGGAGGAGAGTAGAGCAGGGTCAAGTGGTGGTGGTACCAGGAGGGAGGAGAGTAGAGCAGGGTCAAGTGGTGGTGTACCAGGAGGGAGGAGAGTAGAGCAGGATCAAGTGGTGGTGGTACCAGGAAGGAGGAGAGTAGAGCAGGGTCAAGTGGTGGTGGTACCAGGAAGGAGGAGAGTAGAGCAGGGTCAAGTGGTGGTGGTACCAGGAAGGAGGAGAGTAGAGCAGGGTCAAGTGGTGGTGGTACCAAGAGGGAGGAGAGTAGAGCAGGGTCAAGTGGTGGTGGTACCGGGAGGGAGGAGAGTAGAGCAGGGTCAAGTGGTGGTGGTGGTACCAGGAAGGAGGAGAGTAGAGCAGGGTCAAGTGGTGGTGGTACCAGGAAGGAGGAGAGTAGAGCAGGGTCAAGTGGTGGTGGTACCAGGAAGGAGGAGAGTAGAGCAGGGTCAAGTGGTGGTGGTACCAGGAGGGAGGAGAGTAGAGCAGGGTCAAGTGGTGGTGGTACCAGGAGGGAGGAGTGTAGAGCAGGGTCAAGTGGTGGTGGTACCAGGAGGGAGGAGAGTAGAGCAGGGTCAAGTGGTGGTGGTACCGTGAGGGAGGAGAGTAGAGCAGGGTCAAGTGGTGGTGGTACCAGGAGGGAGGAGAGTAGGGCAGAGTCAAGTGGTGGTGGTACCAGGAAGGAGGAGAGTAGAGCAGGGTCAAGTGGTGGTGGTACCAGGAGGGAGGAGAGTAGAGCAGGGTCAAGTGGTGGTGGTACCAGGAAGGAGGAGAGTAGAGCAGGGTCAAGTGGTGGTGGTACCAGGAGGGAGGAGAGTAGAGCAGGGTCAAGTGGTGGTGGTACCAGGAGGGAGGAGAGTAGAGCAGGGTCAAGTGGTGGTGGTACCAGGAGGGAGGAGAGTAGAGCAGGGTCAAGTGGTGGTGGTACCAGGAGGGAGGAGAGTAGAGCAGGGTCAAGTGGTGGTGGTACCAGGAGGGAGGAGAGTAGAGCAGGGTCAAGTGGTGGTGGTACCAGGAAGGAGGAGAGTAGAGCAGGGTCAAGTGGTGGTGGTACCAGGAAGGAGGAGAGTAGAGCAGGGTCAAGTGGTGGTGGTACCAGGAAGGAGGAGAGTAGAGCATGTTCAAGTGGTGGTGGTACCAGGAGGGAGGAGAGTAGAGCAGGGTCAAGTGGTGGTGGTACCGTGAGGGAGGAGAGTAGAGCAGGGTCAAGTGGTGGTGGTACCAGGAGGGAGGAGAGTAGAGCAGGGTCAAGTGGTGGTGGTACCAGGAGGGAGGAGAGTAGAGCAGGGTCAAGTGGTGGTGGTACCAGGAGGGAGGAGAGTAGAGCAGGGTCAAGTGGTGGTGGTACCAGGAGGGAGGAGAGTAGAGCAGGGTCAAGTGGTGGTGGTACCAGGAAGGAGGAGAGTAGTGCAGGGTCAAGTGGTGGTGGTACCAGGAGGGAGGAGAGTAGAGCAGGGTCAAGTGGTGGTGGTACCAGGAAGGAGGAGAGTAGAGCAGGGTCAAGTGGTGGTGGTACCAGGAAGGAGGAGAGTAGAGCAGGGTCAAGTGGTATTGGTACCAGGAAGGAGGAGAGTAGAGCATGTTCAAGTGGTGGTGCGCAGGCCGTGGAGAAAGCGGTGGTGGGGAGGGTTGCAGCTGGGCTACATGAGCTGAGGCAGGTTTCTGTAGTAACAGAGACTCCGGTGGGCGAAGGCTTGGTGGGCTCATCCCAGGAAATATTGCCTGTCATTGGGGAAGAGGCACTGATCATGGGGGAAGTGCAGGGGGGCAGAGACTGGGGAGGAGGAGGACGGTACCGTGCCAATGGAGGAGGAGGAAGAGGGGGGAGGTGAGTCTGCGGGAGCGGAGGACAAGGCGGTCTCGTTTTCAGACGGCTCATTGGATCCAGAGCTGACAGCCAGTCAGGCTGAGGGCCCAGTACATACGGTGAGAGAACTTTCTAGGTTCCTGATGGAGACTAAAGGGGAAAAAGAAGGTTCTGCTGGAGTCTTATTTGATTGATCCTGGAAGGTTTGTAAGGTCAGTACAACACGTGATGAAGAATGAGGGGTTTAGTGTCCTCTCACCCAGGAAGCGGTATAGGCTGAGAAAATGGGTCATGGGTTCTTAAGGGCATGTCTTCAGAATCTGCTTAAATGGATGATTTTTTCTGGCATGGCGGCTTTATGGGCTTCTCTACTGGTTTCTGATTGTGGTGATTTTCGGCCAAAAACATTTAAACGTGATTTTTTTGCAAGAGACACACAGTGATGTGATTAATTAAGTGTATTGGGGGTCTGGTGGAAAGGGGGCGCAGGTGCTGAGCCATGGCACAAATCTTAGTGCAGGGATAGCAAAAGAGGTGTGTAAGGGTAGGTTGTTAGTGGTTAGAGCCAAAATCAATGACCTTGTCTTTGCTTTCCAAAATGTGTCTGCACCTAGTACAGGGCTCAGTTCTCTGTTTCACCAGGGCCCAGGCAGGTGGGTCTCCCGAGTGGCCCAGTGGTCTAAGGCACTGCATCGCAGTGCTAACTGTGCCACTAGAGATCCTGGTTCGAATCCAGGCTCTGTCGCAGCCGGCCGTGACCGGGAGACTCATGGGCGGCGCACAATTGGCCCAGCGTCGCCCAGGGTAGGGGAGGGAATGGCCGGCAGGGATGTAGCTCAGTTGATAGAGCATGGCGTTTGCAACGCCAGGGTTGTGGGTTCGCTTCCCACGGGGGGCCAGTATAAAAAAAAATATATATATATATATATATATATATATATATATATATATATATGTATTCACTAACTGTAAGTCGCTCTGGATAAGAGCGTCTGCTAAATGACTAAAAAAAAAAAAAAAAAGGTGTCCTATTGGAAATTCCATGTCAAGCTCTTCCAAGATGTCACTTTTTGCTCAAACTTCCAAGGCTTTTGGGAGAGGTGGGGACAGCAGAAGGGGGAGTAACTTCTGTTGTGGGGGAGATGAGGGAGCCTGATGGGTGGGTAACTTCTGTTGTGGGGAGATGAGGGAGCCTGATGGGTGGGTAACTTCTGTTGTGAGGGAGATGAGGGAGCCTGATGGGTGGGTAACTTCTGTTGTGGGGAGATGAGGGAGCCTGATGGGTGGGTAACTTCTGTTGTGGGGAGATGAGGGAGCCTGATGGGTGGGTAACTTCTGTTGTGAGGAGATGAGGCCGCGGCTGTGGAGTTGTAATCTGATTTATAGAGGGCAGAACTCTGTGATCCTGGGTTTTCTCAGGTTCTGCTCACAGACCTTTCCAAACTCTCTCTGTCACAGAGAAATCAAATTGACCTTTCCCTGGCCTTTCACAAACTCTCAGCTGCCGTCTCTCAGACGGTCTGCCTCTGTTTTTTTTTTAAAAGGTCTGGGGAATTATTGGACAGAACGTGTGTTGTGTGAGTGCGTCGTGGTGGGGGAGCTGTCACTAAGCTGTAGACGGGAGGCTTTGACTCTCCTGCCCAAAATAGGGATTTGAGCAACATAAAGAACTGGAGGCCTGTGGCATTGCTCTGTGTGGACTATAAGGTCTTTGCCAAGGTCCTCTTTAACAGACTGAAGTCCCATCTGGACTCTATTGTACAGAAGGACCAAACGTACTGTGTACCAGGACGTTTGGTGGCTCCTCTCCCAAGTGTCATACAGAGGGAGGGTTCTGATCATCAACAGTGGCCATTGCTAGCTACCCAACACGACCAGCGAACGGTACGGTAGTAGCTAATTACAATATACTTGTCCTAGCTAGCCAACGTTGAATCATTGCTGCGTCATGAAAGGAACTTGACACAGACACGAATGATCTGTTTAGTGTGTTATCACACTATTGGTGGTTTGCTGTGACCAAGTGTTTGTGCTAAACTGTGTGTTACTGGATGCTAGCATGCTAGTTAGCTAGTTAACACACTATTGGTGGTTTGTTGTGAGTATTGGTGCTTAACTGTGTGTTAAACTGTGTGTTATTGGATGCTAGCATGCTAGTCAGCTATGGTGTCATAGTTGGCTAGCTGAATAAAGTGGGTTGAGTCTATTCCTTTAAACATTGAACAACTGTGGTTCACAACAATTCTGATTTCTAAAGGTGGAAGTTGGGAGAGTTTTTGTTCGGGTGGTTCAGTGAAACAATTTTAGTTTCTGAGGTAGAAGTTTTTGGTGAGGGAGGCCCCCCTCTCTCCTCTCCCAGATGCTTAGCTCATTTCATTCCGATCTCCTCTGCATTTTTGTAGCCATTTGCTACAGCCTGTCAACTATGCCTCTGCCTATCCCTGTTCTCTCCTCTCTGCACAGGCTACACAAACGCACCACACCGCGTGGCTGCTGCCTCTCTAACCTGGTGGTCCCTGCACGCACCCCTCACCTGGAGTTCCAGGTCGCAGGCAGCCTCTGGAACTGCCGTTCTGCTGCCAACAAAGCTGACTTCATCCCAGCCTATGCCAACCTCCAGTCCCTCGACTTCCTGGCGCTGACGGAAACATGGATCACCACTGAAAACACGGCTACTCCTACTGCTCTCTCCTCGTCTGACCATGTGTTCTCGCATACCCCGAGAGCATCTGGTCAGAGGGGTGGTGGTACAGGAATCCTCATCTCTCCCAAGTGGACATTCTCAATTTTTCCCCTAACCCATCTGTCTATCTCCTCATTTGAATTCCATGCTGTCACAGTCACTAGCCCATTTAAGCTTAATATCCTTGTCATCTATCGCCCTCCAGGTTCCCTTGGAGAGTTCATCAACGAGCTTGACGCCTTGATAAGTTCCTTTCCTGAGGATGGCTCACCCCTCACAGTTTTGGGGGATTTCAACCTCCCTATGTCCACGTTTGACTCATTTCTCTCTGCCTCCTTCTTTCCACTCCTCTCCTCTTTTGACCTCACCCTCTCACCGTCCCCCCCTACTCACAAGGCAGGCAATACGCTTGACCTCATCTTCACTAGATGCTGCTCCTCTACTAATCTCACTGCAACTCCCCTCCAAGTCTCCGACCACTACTTTGTTTCCTTTTCTCTCTCGCTCTCCTCCCACACTACTCACTCTGCCCCTACACAGATGGTAATGCGCCGCCGCAACCTTCGCTCTCTCTCTCCCACTACTCTCTCCTCTTCCATCCTATCATCTCTTCCCTCTGCTCAATCCTTCTCCCTCCAATCTCCTGATTCTGCCTCCTCAACCCTCCTCTCCTCCCTTTCTGCATCCTTTGACTCTCTGTGTCCCCTATCCTCCCGGCCGGCTCGGTCCTCCCCTCCAGCTCCGTGGCTTGATGACTCACTGCGAGCTCACAGAACAGAGCTCCGGGCAGCGGAGCGGAAATGGAAGAAAACTAAACTCCCTGCTGACCTGGCATCTTTTCACTCCCTCCTCTCTACATTTTCTTCATCTGTTTCTGCTGCTAAAGCCACCTTCTACCACTCTCAATGTCAAGCCTCTGCCTCTAACCCTAGGAAGCTCTTTGCCACCTTCTCCTCCCTCCTGAATCCTCCTCCCCCCCCCCCCCCCTCCTCTCTCTCTGTGGATGACTTCGTCAACCACTTTGAAAAGAAGGTTGACGACATCCGATCCTCGTTTGTTAAGTCTAATAACACTGCTGGTCCTGCTCACACTGCCCTACCCTATGCTTTGACTTCTTTCTCCCCTCTCTCTCCAGATAAAATCCTGCGACTTGTGACTGCAGGCCGCCCAACAACCTGCCCGCTTGACCCCATCCCCTCCTCTCTTCTCCAGACCATCTCCGGTGACCTTCTCCCCTACCTCACCTCGCTGATCAACTCATCCTTGACCGCTGGCCATGTCCCTTCCGTCTTCAAGAGAGCGAGAGTTGCTCCCCTTCTCAAAAAACCAACACTCGACCCCACTGATGTCAACAACTACAGACCAGTATCCCTTCTTTATTTTCTTTCCAAAACTATTGAGCGTGCCGTCTTTAGCCAACTCTCTTGCTATCTCTCTCAGAATGACCTTCTTGATCCAAACCAATCAGGTTTCAGGACTGGTCATTCAACTGAGACTGCTCTTCTCTGTGTCACGGAGACTCTCCGCACTGCTAAAGCTAACTCTCTCTCCTCTGCTCTTGTCCTTCTAGACCTGTCTGCTGCCTTTGATACTGTGAACCATCAGATCCTCCTCTCCACCCTCTCCGAGATGGGCATCTCCGGCGCGGCTCACTCCTGGATTGCGTCCTACCTGACCGGTCGCTCCTACCAAGTGGCGTGGCGGGAAGCTGTCTCCGCACCACGTGCTCTCACCACTGGTGTCCCCCAGGGATCGGTTCTGGGCCCTCTCCTTTTCTCCCTATACACCAAGTCACTTGGCTCTGTCATATCCTCACATGGTCTCTCCTATCATTGCTACGCTGACGATACACAACTAATCTTCTCCTTTCCCCCTTCTGATAACCAGGTGGCGAATCGCATCTCTGCATGTCTGGCAGACATATCAGTATGGATGACGGATCACCACCTCAAGCTGAACCCTGGCAAGACGGAGCTGCTCTTCCTCCCGGGGAAGGACTGCCCGTTCCATGATCTCGCCATCACGGTTGACAACTCCGCTGTGTCCTCCTCCCAGAGTGCGAAGAGCCTAGGCGTGACCCTGGACAACACCCTGTCGTTCTCCGCCAACATCAAGGCGGTGACCCGCTCCTGCAGGTTCATGCTCTACAACATTCGGAGAGTGCGACCCTGCCTTACACAGGAAGCGGCGCAGGTCCTGGTCCAGGCACTTGTCATCTCCCGTCTGGACTACTGCAACTCGCTGTTGGCTGGCCTCCCTGCCTGTGCCATTAAACCCCTACAACTCATCCAGAATGCCGCAGCCCGTCTGGTGTTCAACCTTCCCAAGTTCTCTCACGTCACCCCCCTCCTCCGCACACTCCACTGGCTTCCAGTTGAAGCTCGCATCCGCTACAAGACCATGGTGCTTGCCTATGGAGCAGTGAGGGGAACGGCACCTCTGTACCTTCAGGCTCTGATCAGTCCCTACACCCAAACGAGGACATTGCGTTCATCCACCTCTGGCCTGCTGGCTCCCCTTCCTCTGCGGAAGCATAGCTCCCGCTCAGCCCAGTCAAAACTGTTCGCTGCTCTGGCACCCCAATGGTGGAACAAGCTCCCTCACGACGCCAGGACAGCGGAGTCACTCACCACCTTCCGGAGACATTTGAAACCCCACCTCTTTAAGGAATACCTGGGATAGGATAAAGTATTCCTTCTAACCCCCCCCCCCCCCAAATTGTAAAGTGGTTATCCCACTGGCTATAGGGTGAACGCACCAATTTGTGAGTTGCTCTGGCTAAGAGCGTCTGCTAAATGACGTTAATGTGCCCTTGAGCAAGGCACTTAACCCTAATTGCTCCTGTAAGTCGCTCTGGTTAAGAGCGTCTGCTAAATGACTAAAATGTAAATGTAAATGTAAACAACTTGGTGGCATCCTCCCTATGGCATAAATTGGCCAGTGATTTCTTTCCGGTCTGGGCATCACTGGCTGAGGGCGGCAGTGCTGTACCTGCCTGTCCAGGAGGGGGGACAAGGTCTGCTGGATCAGCAGCTCTTCATCATGCGGCAGGAGAGACTCAATACAGCAGGGGTCTCTGATTTCTATGCTGCAGTACTGAGGGCTGGAGCAGCCTGAGGAGGGGCCACCACCGTTTCCACCACTGCAAGTGACAGCAGAGACTGGGGACTGGCAGGAGAGTCTGGAGGACTTACTGACTTTTAACACTCTGAGCTTAGTGGGAGTGAAGGGGCATCAGTGGCAGGGGGTTGTGGGGGCTGAGAGCATGGCAGGGTATAGGTGGAGGGGCTCTATAAGCTCCCAGTGCTGGAAAGGTCAGGGGTCGTCCAGTGGAGGGTATTACATGGAGCCCTGGACACCAATAGCTGGTTGGCTCGGGTTGACCTGGGAGTTGGGGAGGGGTGTCCGTTTTCTGCAATGACAGACTGTTCATCATGTTTTTTCTGTGTTGCCAGGGTAATGCCATTACTGTTGACGCCTTAGGGTTGAGTTTGAGTTGTACAAAATGATCAACAGTGTGGAGATGTTTCAGGAGGTATGGGGGCTCAGGGGGGCTGTCTGTACGGCTGGAGAGGAGGGGTTGGATGGACGGTTGGAATGTGGTGCTGGTTGGTGTATTGTACTGTGGTGTTGGGTGCTGGATAATGTGATTGTGTGGAGGTTGTGGTGGCACGCAATGTGCTTTTAGGGGTGGGGGTGTTAGTGTAATGAGGATGGCTCATTAAAGTAAGACAAGTCTCTCTCTCTCTCTCTCTCTTAACAGCGCTCTGCACAGGCAGCAGTGGAGGACAGTGATAAGATCTTTACCGAGCTGATCCGCTCCATTGAGAGAAGGCGCTCTGAGGTGAAGGAGCTGATCAGAGCCCAAGAGAAGGCTCAAGTGAGTCAAGCTGAAGGACTCCTGGAGCAACTGGAGCAGGAGATAGCTGAGCTGAGGAAGAGAAGCACTGAGCTGGAGCAGCTCTCACACACAGAGGATCACATCCATTTCCTCCAGGTAACGCAACTGCCTCGATCCAGTGATATGAAATTAAAACTCAATGTGAAACTCTCAATCGTTTGGTTCTGTTCTCTCTCTCTCTCTCTCCCTCTCTCTCCCTCTCTCCAGAGTTATCAGTCTCTCTCCGGTACCAGTGTATCTTCAGACTTACCCAGCATCGTTGTCCGTCCTCTTCAGTACTTTGGAGATGTGAGTAAGACTGTGTCTGAACTGAGAGAGAAACTAGAAGACGTCCTTAAAGGAGAATGGACCAAGATCTCCACTACAGGTGTGTTGAAAATAATAAGAACATCAACTTTAGACCATTGAAAGTTCCCTACTAGTCATATACATGTGGAATATGGTATGATGATAACATTCCCTCTCTCTGTGAATGTGTTTGTGTGTCTGTAGTGAATATAGTGGATGTTGTACTGCCTCCAGAGCCCAAGACCAGAGAACAGTTCTTACAATGTGAGTCTCTTTATTCTGAAGTAACTAACAGTCTCTTTTTACTGACACTCCTAACAATCCCTCTAGAAATATATAGCAATAGTAGATCTAATCAAAGACTGGGTATCTATCTGACTCCTCATATTTCTCTGATTTGATCTCTGCTGTGCTCTAATCAAAGACAGGGTAGATACAGTATCTGACTTCACTTATTGTTCTAACTCCCCTCATTGGTCTCTGCTCTGCTCTTCTCCCAGATTCCTGTCAGCTCACACTGGACCCAAACACAGCACACACACACCTCTCTCTGTCTGAAGGGAACAGAAAGGTGACCTATACAGGCCAAGTCCAACCATATCCTGTTCATCCAGACAGATTCACATACTACTACCAGGTTCTGTGTAGAGAGGGTCTGTCTGGACGCTGTTACTGGGAGGTGGAGTGGAGTGGGGAGTGGGTTTATACAGCAGTCTCATATAAAGACATCAGCAGAACAGAGACAGATGGTGGATTTGGATACAATAACAAGTCCTGGAGTTTACCGTGTTATAGAGGTAGTTATTGTTTCATACACAATAATGTTGTGACTAAAGTATCAGGCCCTCAGTCCTCCAGAGTAGGAGTGTACCTGGATCACAAGGCAGGTACTCTGTCCTTCTACAGTGTCTCTGACACAATGACCCTCCTCCACAGAGTCCAGACCACATTCACTCAGCCCCTCTATCCTGGGTTTTGGCTCTGTGGTACTACTGAGCTGGTTAAACTGTAGTAGGGTCCACATAGATACTAGTCATGCTGGTGTAGTCTATAGCTGAGCTGGTTAATCTGTAGTAGGGTCCACTTAGATACTAGTCATGCTGGTGTAGTCTATAGCTGAGCTGGTTAAACTGTAGTAGGGTCCACATAGATACTAGTCATGCTGGTGTAGTCTATAGCTGAGCTGGTTAAACTGTAGTAGGGTCCACATAGATACTAGTCATGCTGGAGTAGTCTATAGCTGAGCTGGTTAAACTGTAGTAGGGTCCACATATATACTAGTCATGCTGGTGGTGATGGTCCCCTGATGTGATGATTCATTCTGCTCTGTTCTTATGTACAATGATTTGATTGATTTGATCTTCAGAAGATGTTATGAATTACAATTCAATGCATTCATATTTTTTTAAGTGCAATGTTTTAATCTTATATATTCACATTAATCATGATGTATGCTGTTAATGTATGTTGGTTGTCATTCAGAACCATTGAAATGTTTTCTCAATTGGTTCTCTGTCTCACTGTCATTTTCCTCAGTATCATGGAACAGGTAGTGTTACTTACTTGCTAATTGAACTATATGGGCCGGTTTCCCGGACACAAATGAAGCCTAGTCCTAGACTAAAAAGCATGTTCAATGGAGATGTCCGGGAAACCGGCCCTAAATTTGGCAATTTTTATTCTCCCATACTGCAAATTCTCCCACCGGCACATTGAACGCGGTCGGCGACTCCCCGCTTGCCAGGAGCCCTCCGAAAACGTGGACGGATCCTGCCAAGTAAGAAATGATACTCGGGAGGTGTTTACCCAGCTGCCGAGTATACCAGGTGATGTAGGACAGGTTCACTCACACACACACTCACACAGACACACCTATTCACTTGTAATACAAATCTGATTTGGTTGCAATGCTGGGAAGAACTACACCACAGTAGATCCACGTTGCCTTTCAACTTTTTTCAAATAGGAAAACCAGATTTTTATCCGTTTGTTTTTTTATAAAGCTAGAAAAAAATATATATATAAAAAAAAAAAAAAATATGAAGAAAATATGCATCACTAACTGTAAGTCGCTCTGGATAAGAGTGTCTGCTAAATGACTACCAAAAAAATAAAAAATATTTTTTTTCATAAATATGAAAATGAAAAAAAAGACGACTACCAGGTGAACGCATAACTTACCACGTGCCCGTAGCCAAACACGTCTTTAAATGACCAGTGGGGTCGAATCCGGGTGGGGGGGTGTGATAACTGCCTGAATGGAGGTGAAGCTTCACTTAATCTACTTTGAAGCAGAGAAAAAACCGTAATGTTGGAGAAGCTGACTTAATCTACTTTGAAGCAGAAAAAAAAAAATGAAAATTTATTTTTTCAAAAATATGAAAATGAAAAAAAAGAAGACATGGGGGCGTGCGGGACGCACTCGCTAAGCGGACCGGCACATTGAACGCGGGTCGGCGACTCCCCGCTTGCCAGGAGCCCTCCGATAACGTGGACGGATCCTGCCGAGTAAGAAATGATACTCGGGAGGAGACAGAGAGAGGTAGAGGGGACTCTCTCCAATCCCACTGACCTCACTGTTGGGTACATGCTGTCTGGACTATTTTCAGAGAATAGACTGCTTAATGTAACCGACGGGATATGAACCAGGTCTACCGCGGGAGAAAGCAACAGCTTGACCGTTACACCAAGAGGACATTCCCTATTGGGCTGAGGCATAGCCTATTTTTCACATCCGATTTAATTTCATACAACTTAATATTGCTACACTAAAAATCTTTGTCTGGACAATAGCCCATTACTCAGCTTTTATTAGAAAATGAATGGCATGCCACTGTGATCATTTTCTGTGACGACAGAGTAAATTATTATGCAGCCTCAGAGGGGTGCCCAAACTTTTTCAGACGACTGGATGTACTTCATAGAAACTGTTACCCTTTATATATTCTAACCACTCTATTTAATGTATTCCATATTAAGGGCCCTAACCTAGGAACACAAATCTTTGTTCCTATTAACATTGTGGACAGTTCTCTCTCTCTTTCTCTCTCTCTCTCTCTCTCTCTCTCTCTCTCTTACTCCACTGTTTTCACTCTTTCTCTCTCTTCACAGCTCTCTCTCTCTTTCGCTCTGACTCACTCCACTGTTTTCACTCTCTCTCTTCTCACAATTCACTTTCTCTCTCGTTCTGTCTCACTCCACTGTTTTCACTCTCTCTTTCTCTATCCTCACAACTCTCTCTGCCTCACTCGACTGTTTTCACTATTTCTCTCTCCTCACAACTCTCTCTCTCTCTCTCACTCCACTGTTTCACTCTCTCTCTCCTCACAACTCTCTCTCTCGCTGTCTCACTCCACTGTTTTCACTCTTTCTCTCTCCTGACAACTCCCTCTCTCTCTTTCTTTCTCTCTCTCTCTCTCTCTTTCTCTCTCTCTCACTCCACTGTTTTCACTATTTCTCTCTCCTCACAACTCTCTCTCTCTCTCTCTCACTCCACTGTTTCACTCTCTCTCTCCTCACAACTCTCTCTCTCTCTCACTCCACTGTTTTCACTCTTTCTCTCTCCTGACAACTCCCTCTCTCTCTTTCTTTCTCTCTCTCTCTCTCTCTCTCTCTTTCTCTCTCTCTCACTCCACTGTTTTCACTCTCTCTCTCCTGACAATTCTCTCTCACTCTGTCGCACTCCATTGTTTTCACTCTCTCTCCTCACAATTCTCTCTCTCTCTCACTCTGTCTCACTCCACTGTTTTCACTCTTTCTTTCTCGCTCTGCCTCACTCCACTGTTTTCACTCTTCATTTATAGGTTATATTCTTCAAGAATCAATGGATGTTGCATCTGCTGATTGCCCCTTTAAAATGAATCACTAATCACATTAAATAAATCACATTCTCCCGAAATGACTTTGTCAAAGCAACAGAATAACTAGGGCTTTACAATGATCCTGAAAACTTGGGGGAATTCTGGGGTTAAGTGGGTTAAAATAGTCCTAGAAGTCACAGAGGGTGCACAGAGGGACATGCCAAAATGCAGAATTTTAGCACTTTTGCAAGTCTTTATTCATATAAAAAAATCTGATTTATTGAATTTTACATGTGGTCTATATTAAAGGGCACTTCATTTAATATAACAGGCTTTTAAAAATGCAATATTGTTGCACAATTTGTATGTAGCCCTTTAAAGTATACAGGTTGAAAATGGCACTGATAAACGCCTAAATTGGTACGCAGTGGCTGTACAGTAACATGCTATACATGACTTCAGACCACAGGCTCTACGCTTCAGAGGACTAAATGTATTTTGAAAGATGAGACGTTGAGGACTATAATAAATACTGCTTTGATGTCATACAAGCAAGCAAAACACCCATGAGTCCAAATGTGCACTTCACATTTTCTTATTATAAAACTCATGTCAAATACAGTGTCAACATTTATGATCACTATATTTGATGTATAGTTACAAGATGACATGACGTCATACCCTGGGTTATTCTGAACAGAATGAGCCTGTTTGTCTACTGTGAATAAACTTAGCCGTGGCATACGCACCTGAATGCACTCATGATTCCTATGCGCATCAAAATTACAATCTGTTTCCAGGAATGTTATTGTGAAAGCCTAACTCTGTAATATACTTTTTTATAACTTAGCTAATCATGTTGGCAATAGAACCAGATGATGCCATCTTCCTAAAAAATGTCTCAGGTGTTGTCAGGCCATTGTTCTTATGTTTGAAGCTCCTCAAGTTGAGGAATTTTACACCTCTGTGTGGGGGTTTCACAAGCCGTTAGGTTTAGATAGGAATTATAATTATGTCCAGTAGTCTGAATTGTGGCAGGGATGAGGAGGCTCAGTTTGTAGAGCATGGTATTTGCAATGCCAGGGTTTAGGGTTTGATTCCCACTGGGGGGCAGGTATGAAAAAAATAATGACACAAAAAATATATTAAGTCACTCTGGATAAGAGTGTCTGCTAAATGACTAAAAATAAACTACAGGGGTGCCCAAGGGCGCTGTTACTTTCATTCGAAAAATGTTGCAATGCTGTGTTGATCTGCTGTGGAGGTGTTTTTCCCAGCATTGCAACCTCCCTCCTCCCTGACCCAACAGCATAATGCAAGGAGAATGGCATGTTATATAGAAATATTGATTTGGAGAATGGCGTGTTATATAGGAACATTCATTTGGAAGTCAATTGCCCACCCAAGGTGTTGTCGCCTAGGCCATTGCTCTGATGTTTGAGGCTCATCTAGCTAAGGGATTTCACATGTCTGTGTGTGGTTTACACAATATGTAAGTTTTATGTCCAGAAGTCTGAAATTAATATATTTCCAGATTATGGTTGGGGGGCATATAAAGAGCAACATATGTGAAGATCAGCAGGCTCTGAATGGAGGTGAAGCTTCACTTAATCTACTTTGAAGCAGAGAAAAAACCGTAATGTTGGAGAAGCTGACTTAATCTACTTTGAAGCAGAAAAAAAAATATGAAAAATTATTTTTTCAAAAATATGAAAAAGAAAAAAAAGAAGACATGGGGGCGTGCGGGACGCACTCGCTAAGCGGACCGGCACATTGAACGCGGGTCGGCGACTCCCCGCTTGCCAGGAGCCCTCCGAAAACGTGGATGGATCCTGCCGAGTAAGAAACGATACTCGGGAGGTGTTTACCCAGCTGCCGAGTATACCAGGTGATGTAGGACAGGTTCACTCACACACACACTCACACAGACACACCTATTCACTTGTAATACAAATCTGATTTGGTTGCAATGCTGGGAAGAACTACACCACAGTAGATCCACGTTGCCTTTCAACTTTTTTCAAATAGGAAAACCAGATTTTTATCCGTTTGTTTTTTTATAAAGCTAGAAAAAAATATATATATAAAAAAAAAAAAAAATATGAAGAAAATATGCATCACTAACTGTAAGTCGCTCTGGATAAGAGTGTCTGCTAAATGACTACCAAAAAAATAAAAAATATTTTTTTTCATAAATATGAAAATGAAAAAAAAGACGACTACCAGGTGAACGCATAACTTACCACGTGCCCGTAGCCAAACACGTCTTTAAATGACCAGTGGGGTCGAATCCGGGTGGGGGGGTGTGATAACTGCCTGAATGGAGGTGAAGCTTCACTTAATCTACTTTGAAGCAGAGAAAAAACCGTAATGTTGGAGAAGCTGACTTAATCTACTTTGAAGCAGAAAAAAAAAAATGAAAATTTATTTTTTCAAAAATATGAAAATGAAAAAAAAGAAGACATGGGGGCGTGCGGGACGCACTCGCTAAGCGGACCGGCACATTGAACGCGGGTCGGCGACTCCCCGCTTGCCAGGAGCCCTCTGATAACGTGGACGGATCCTGCCGAGTAAGAAATGATACTCGGGAGGAGACAGAGAGAGGTAGAGGGGACTCTCTCCAATCCCACTGACCTCACTGTTGGGTACATGCTGTCTGGACTATTTTCAGAGAATAGACTGCTTAATGTAACCGACGGGATATGAACCAGGTCTATTGCGGGAGAAAGCAACAGCTTGACCGTTACACCAAGAGGACATTCCCTATTGGGCTGAGGCATAGCCTATTTTTCACATCTGATTTAATTTCATACAACTTAATATTGCTACACTAAAAATCTTTGTCTGGACAATAGCCCATTACTCAGCTTTTATTAGAAAATGAATGGCATGCCACTGTGATCATTTTCTGTGACGACAGAGTAAATTATTATGCAGCCTCAGAGGGGTGCCCAAACTTTTTCAGACGACTGGATGTACTTCATAGAAACTGTTACCCTTTATATATTCTAACCACTCTATTTAATGTATTCCATATTAAGGGCCCTAACCTAGGAACACAAATCTTTGTTCCTATTAACATTGTGGACAGTTCTCTCTCTCTCTCTCTCTCTCTCTCTCTCTCTTACTCCACTGTTTTCACTCTTTCTCTCTCTTCACAGCTCTCTCTCTCTTTCGCTCTGACTCACTCCACTGTTTTCACTCTCTCTCTTCTCACAATTCACTTTCTCTCTCGTTCTGTCTCACTCCACTGTTTTCACTCTCTCTTTCTCTATCCTCACAACTCTCTCTGCCTCACTCGACTGTTTTCACTATTTCTCTCTCCTCACAACTCTCTCTCTCTCTCTCTCACTCCACTGTTTCACTCTCTCTCTCCTCACAACTCTCTCTCTCTCTCACTCCACTGTTTTCACTCTTTCTCTCTCCTGACAACTCCCTCTCTCTCTTTCTTTCTCTCTCTCTCTCTCTCTCTCTCTTTCTCTCTCTCTCACTCCACTGTTTTCACTCTCTCTCTCCTGACAATTCTCTCTCACTCTGTCGCACTCCATTGTTTTCACTCTCT
Organism: Coregonus lavaretus; assembly: GCF_964263955.1. Taxonomy (NCBI): domain Eukaryota; kingdom Metazoa; phylum Chordata; class Actinopteri; order Salmoniformes; family Salmonidae; genus Coregonus; species Coregonus lavaretus. The sequence goes on from NW_028162122.1 coordinate 16,158, forward strand.
CTCCTCACAATTCTCTCTCTCTCTCACTCTGTCTCACTCCACTGTTTTCACTCTTTCTTTCTCGCTCTGCCTCACTCCACTGTTTTCACTCTTCATTTATAGGTTATATTCTTCAAGAATCAATGGATGTTGCATCTGCTGATTGCCCCTTTAAAATGAATCACTAATCACATTAAATAAATCACATTCTCCCGAAATGACTTTGTCAAAGCAACAGAATAACTAGGGCTTTACAATGATCCTGAAAACTTGGGGGAATTCTGGGGTTAAGTGGGTTAAAATAGTCCTAGAAGTCACAGAGGGTGCACAGAGGGACATGCCAAAATGCAGAATTTTAGCACTTTTGCAAGTCTTTATTCATATAAAAAAATCTGATTTATTGAATTTTACATGTGGTCTATATTAAAGGGCACTTCATTTAATATAACAGGCTTTTAAAAATGCAATATTGTTGCACAATTTGTATGTAGCCCTTTAAAGTATACAGGTTGAAAATGGCACTGATAAACGCCTAAATTGGTACGCAGTGGCTGTACAGTAACATGCTATACATGACTTCAGACCACAGGCTCTACGCTTCAGAGGACTAAATGTATTTTGAAAGATGAGACGTTGAGGACTATAATAAATACTGCTTTGATGTCATACAAGCAAGCAAAACACCCATGAGTCCAAATGTGCACTTCACATTTTCTTATTATAAAACTCATGTCAAATACAGTGTCAACATTTATGATCACTATATTTGATGTATAGTTACAAGATGACATGACGTCATACCCTGGGTTATTCTGAACAGAATGAGCCTGTTTGTCTACTGTGAATAAACTTAGCCGTGGCATACGCACCTGAATGCACTCATGATTCCTATGCGCATCAAAATTACAATCTGTTTCCAGGAATGTTATTGTGAAAGCCTAACTCTGTAATATACTTTTTTATAACTTAGCTAATCATGTTGGCAATAGAACCAGATGATGCCATCTTCCTAAAAAATGTCTCAGGTGTTGTCAGGCCATTGTTCTGATGTTTGAAGCTCCTCTAGTTGAGGGATTTCACACCTCTGTGTGGGGGTTTCACAAGCCGTTAGGTTTAGATAGGAATTATAATTATGTCCAGTAGTCTGAATTGTGGCAGGGATGAGGAGGCTCAGTTTGTAGAGCATGGTATTTGCAATGCCAGGGTTTAGGGTTTGATTCCCACTGGGGGGCAGGTATGAAAAAAATAATGACACAAAAAATATATTAAGTCACTCTGGATAAGAGTGTCTGCTAAATGACTAAAAATAAACTACAGGGGTGCCCAAGGGCGCTGTTACTTTCATTCGAAAAATGTTGCAATGCTGTGTTGATCTGCTGTGGAGGTGTTTTTCCCAGCATTGCAACCTCCCTCCTCCCTGACCCAACAGCATAATGCAAGGAGAATGGCATGTTATATAGAAATATTGATTTGGAGAATGGCGTGTTATATAGGAACATTCATTTGGAAGTCAATTGCCCACCCAAGGTGTTGTCGCCTAGGCCATTGCTCTGATGTTTGAGGCTCATCTAGCTAAGGGATTTCACATGTCTGTGTGTGGTTTACACAATATGTAAGTTTTATGTCCAGAAGTCTGAAATTAATATATTTCCAGATTATGGTTGGGGGGCATATAAAGAGCAACATATGTGAAGATCAGCAGGCTCTGAATGGAGGTGAAGCTTCACTTAATCTACTTTGAAGCAGAGAAAAAACCGTAATGTTGGAGAAGCTGACTTAATCTACTTTGAAGCAGAAAAAAAAATATGAAAAATTATTTTTTCAAAAATATGAAAAAGAAAAAAAAGAAGACATGGGGGCGTGCGGGACGCACTCGCTAAGCGGACCGGCACATTGAACGCGGGTCGGCGACTCCCCGCTTGCCAGGAGCCCTCCGAAAACGTGGACGGATCCTGCCGAGTAAGAAACGATACTCGGGAGGTGTTTACCCAGCTGCCGAGTATACCAGGTGATGTAGGACAGGTTCACTCACACACACACTCACACAGACACACCTATTCACTTGTAATACAAATCTGATTTGGTTGCAATGCTGGGAAGAACTACACCACAGTAGATCCACGTTGCCTTTCAACTTTTTTCAAATAGGAAAACCAGATTTTTATCCGTTTGTTTTTTTATAAAGCTAGAAAAAAATATATATATAAAAACAAAAAAAAAATATGAAGAAAATATGCATCACTAACTGTAAGTCGCTCTGGATAAGAGTGTCTGCTAAATGACTACCAAAAAAATAAAAAATATTTTTTTTCATAAATATGAAAATGAAAAAAAAGACGACTACCAGGTGAACGCATAACTTACCACGTGCCCGTAGCCAAACACGTCTTTAAATGACCAGTGGGGTCGAATCCGGGTGGGGGGGTGTGATAACTGCCTGAATGGAGGTGAAGCTTCACTTAATCTACTTTGAAGCAGAGAAAAAACCGTAATGTTGGAGAAGCTGACTTAATCTACTTTGAAGCAGAAAAAAAAAAATGAAAATTTATTTTTTCAAAAATATGAAAATGAAAAAAAAGAAGACATGGGGGCGTGCGGGACGCACTCGCTAAGCGGACCGGCACATTGAACGCGGGTCGGCGACTCCCCGCTTGCCAGGAGCCCTCCGATAACGTGGACGGATCCTGCCGAGTAAGAAATGATACTCGGGAGGAGACAGAGAGAGGTAGAGGGGACTCTCTCCAATCCCACTGACCTCACTGTTGGGTACATGCTGTCTGGACTATTTTCAGAGAATAGACTGCTTAATGTAACCGACGGGATATGAACCAGGTCTACCGCGGGAGAAAGCAACAGCTTGACCGTTACACCAAGAGGACATTCCCTATTGGGCTGAGGCATAGCCTATTTTTCACATCTGATTTAATTTCATACAACTTAATATTGCTACACTAAAAATCTTTGTCTGGACAATAGCCCATTACTCAGCTTTTATTAGAAAATGAATGGCATGCCACTGTGATCATTTTCTGTGACGACAGAGTAAATTATTATGCAGCCTCAGAGGGGTGCCCAAACTTTTTCAGACGACTGGATGTACTTCATAGAAACTGTTACCCTTTATATATTCTAACCACTCTATTTAATGTATTCCATATTAAGGGCCCTAACCTAGGAACACAAATCTTTGTTCCTATTAACATTGTGGACAGTTCTCTCTCTCTTTCTCTCTCTCTCTCTCTCTCTCTCTCTTTCTCTCTCTCTCTCTCTTACTCCACTGTTTTCACTCTTTCTCTCTCTTCACAGCTCTCTCTCTCTTTCGCTCTGACTCACTCCACTGTTTTCACTCTCTCTCTTCTCACAATTCACTTTCTCTCTCGTTCTGTCTGACTCCACTGTTTTCACTCTCTCTTTCTCTATCCTCACAACTCTCTCTGCCTCACTCGACTGTTTTCACTATTTCTCTCTCCTCACAACTCTCTCTCTCTCTCTCTCACTCCACTGTTTCACTCTCTCTCTCCTCACAACTCTCTCTCTCTCTCACTCCACTGTTTTCACTCTTTCTCTCTCCTGACAACTCCCTCTCTCTCTTTCTTTCTCTCTCTCTCTCTCTCTCTCTCTCTTTCTCTCTCTCTCACTCCAATGTTTTCACTCTCTCTCTCCTGACAATTCTCTCTCACTCTGTCGCACTCCATTGTTTTCACTCTCTCTCCTCACAATTCTCTCTCTCTCTCACTCTGTCTCACTCCACTGTTTTCACTCTTTCTTTCTCGCTCTGCCTCACTCCACTGTTTTCACTCTTCATTTATAGGTTATATTCTTCAAGAATCAATGGATGTTGCATCTGCTGATTGCCCCTTTAAAATGAATCACTAATCACATTAAATAAATCACATTCTCCCGAAATGACTTTGTCAAAGCAACAGAATAACTAGGGCTTTACAATGATCCTGAAAACTTGGGGGAATTCTGGGGTTAAGTGGGTTAAAATAGTCCTAGAAGTCACAGAGGGTGCACAGAGGGACATGCCAAAATGCAGAATTTTAGCACTTTTGCAAGTCTTTATTCATATAAAAAAATCTGATTTATTGAATTTTACATGTGGTCTATATTAAAGGGCACTTCATTTAATATAACAGGCTTTTAAAAATGCAATATTGTTGCACAATTTGTATGTAGCCCTTTAAAGTATACAGGTTGAAAATGGCACTGATAAACGCCTAAATTGGTACGCAGTGGCTGTACAGTAACATGCTATACATGACTTCAGACCACAGGCTCTACGCTTCAGAGGACTAAATGTATTTTGAAAGATGAGACGTTGAGGACTATAATAAATACTGCTTTGATGTCATACAAGCAAGCCAAACACCCATGAGTCCAAATGTGCACTTCACATTTTCTTATTATAAAACTCATGTCAAATACAGTGTCAACATTTATGATCACTATATTTGATGTATAGTTACAAGATGACATGACGTCATACCCTGGGTTATTCTGAACAGAATGAGCCTGTTTGTCTACTGTGAATAAACTTAGCCGTGGCATACGCACCTGAATGCACTCATGATTCCTATGCGCATCAAAATTACAATCTGTTTCCAGGAATGTTATTGTGAAAGCCTAACTCTGTAATATACTTTTTTATAACTTAGCTAATCATGTTGGCAATAGAACCAGATGATGCCATCTTCCTAAAAAATGTCTCAGGTGTTGTCAGGCCATTGTTCTGATGTTTGAAGCTCCTCAAGTTGAGGAATTTCACACCTCTGTGTGGGGGTTTCACAAGCCGTTAGGTTTAGATAGGAATTATAATTATGTCCAGTAGTCTGAATTGTGGCAGGGATGAGGAGGCTCAGTTTGTAGAGCATGGTATTTGCAATGCCAGGGTTTAGGGTTTGATTCCCACTGGGGGGCAGGTATGAAAAAAATAATGACACAAAAAATATATTAAGTCACTCTGGATAAGAGTGTCTGCTAAATGACTAAAAATAAACTACAGGGGTGCCCAAGGGCGCTGTTACTTTCATTCGAAAAATGTTGCAATGCTGTGTTGATCTGCTGTGGAGGTGTTTTTCCCAGCATTGCAACCTCCCTCCTCCCTGACCCAACAGCATAATGCAAGGAGAATGGCATGTTATATAGAAATATTGATTTGGAGAATGGCGTGTTATATAGGAACATTCATTTGGAAGTCAATTGCCCACCCAAGGTGTTGTCGCCTAGGCCATTGCTCTGATGTTTGAGGCTCATCTAGCTAAGGGATTTCACATGTCTGTGTGTGGTTTACACAATATGTAAGTTTTATGTCCAGAAGTCTGAAATTAATATATTTCCAGATTATGGTTGGGGGGCATATAAAGAGCAACATATGTGAAGATCAGCAGGCTCTGAATGGAGGTGAAGCTTCACTTAATCTACTTTGAAGCAGAGAAAAAACCGTAATGTTGGAGAAGCTGACTTAATCTACTTTGAAGCAGAAAAAAAAATATGAAAAATTATTTTTTCAAAAATATGAAAAAGAAAAAAAAGAAGACATGGGGGCGTGCGGGACGCACTCGCTAAGCGTACCGGCACATTGAACGCGGGTCGGCGACTCCCCGCTTGCCAGGAGCCCTCCGAAAACGTGGACGGATCCTGCCGAGTAAGAAATGATACTCGGGAGGTGTTTACCCAGCTGCCGAGTATACCAGGTGATGTAGGACAGGTTCACTCACACACACACTCACACAGACACACCTATTCACTTGTAATACAAATCTGATTTGGTTGCAATGCTGGGAAGAACTACACCACAGTAGATCCACGTTGCCTTTCAACTTTTTTCAAATAGGAAAACCAGATTTTTATCCGTTTGTTTTTTTATAAAGCTAGAAAAAAATATATATATAAAAAAAAAAAAAAATATGAAGAAAATATGCATCACTAACTGTAAGTCGCTCTGGATAAGAGTGTCTGCTAAATGACTACCAAAAAAATAAAAAATATTTTTTTTCATAAATATGAAAATGAAAAAAAAGACGACTACCAGGTGAACGCATAACTTACCACGTGCCCGTAGCCAAACACGTCTTTAAATGACCAGTGGGGTCGAATCCGGGTGGGGGGGTGTGATAACTGCCTGAATGGAGGTGAAGCTTCACTTAATCTACTTTGAAGCAGAGAAAAAACCGTAATGTTGGAGAAGCTGACTTAATCTACTTTGAAGCAGAAAAAAAAAAATGAAAATTTATTTTTTCAAAAATATGAAAATGAAAAAAAAGAAGACATGGGGGCGTGCGGGACGCACTCGCTAAGCGGACCGGCACATTGAACGCGGGTCGGCGACTCCCCGCTTGCCAGGAGCCCTCCGATAACGTGGACGGATCCTGCCGAGTAAGAAATGATACTCGGGAGGAGACAGAGAGAGGGAGAGGGGACTCTCTCCAATCCCACTGACCTCACTGTTGGGTACATGCTGTCTGGACTATTTTCAGAGAATAGACTGCTTAATGTAACCGACGGGATATGAACCAGGTCTACCGCGGGAGAAAGCAACAGCTTGACCGTTACACCAAGAGGACATTCCCTATTGGGCTGAGGCATAGCCTATTTTTCACATCTGATTTAATTTCATACAACTTAATATTGCTACACTAAAAATCTTTGTCTGGACAATAGCCCATTACTCAGCTTTTATTAGAAAATGAATGGCATGCCACTGTGATCATTTTCTGTGACGACAGAGTAAATTATTATGCAGCCTCAGAGGGGTGCCCAAACTTTTTCAGACGACTGGATGTACTTCATAGAAACTGTTACCCTTTATATATTCTAACCACTCTATTTAATGTTTTCCATATTAAGGGCCCTAACCTAGGAACACAAATCTTTGTTCCTATTAACATTGTGGACAGTTCTCTCTCTTTCTCTCTCTCTCTCTCTCTCTCTCTCTCTCTCTCTCTCTCTCTCTCTCTCTCTCTCTCTCTCTCTCTCTCTCTCTCTCACTCCACTATTTTCACTCTTTCTCTCTCTTCACAGCTCTCTCTCTCTTTCGCTCTGACTCACTCCACTGTTTTCACTCTCTCTCTTCTCACAATTCACTTTCTCTCTCGTTCTGTCTCATTCGACTGTTTTCACTCTTTCTCTCTCCTCACAACTCTCTCTCTCTCTCTCACTCCACTGTTTTCACTCTCTCTCTCTCCTCACAATTCTCTCTCTCTCTCACTCTGTCGCACTCCATTGTTTTCACTCTCTCTCCTCACAATTCTCTCTCTCTCTCACTCTGTCTCACTCCACTGTTTTCACTCTTCATTTATAGGTTATATTCTTCAAGAATCAATGGATGTTGCATCTACTGATTGCCCCTTTAAAATGAATCACTAATCACATTAAATAAATCACAATCTCCCGAAATGACTTTGTCAAAGCAACAGAATAACTAGGGCTTTACAATGATCCTGAAAACTTGGGGTAATTCTGGGGTTAAGTGGGTTAAAATAGTCCTAGAAGTCACAGAGGGTGCACAGAGGGACATGCCAAAATGCAGAATTTTAGCACTTTTGCAAGTCTTTATTCATATAAAAAAATCTGATTTATTGAATTTTACATGTGGTCTATATTAAAGGGCACTTCATTTAATATAACAGGCTTTTAAAAATGCAATATTGTTGCACAATTTGTATGTAGCCCTATAAAATATACAGGTTGAAAATGGCACTGATAAACGCCTAAATTGGTACGCAGTGGCTGTACAGTAACATGCTATACATGACTTCAGACCACAGGCTCTACGCTTCAGAGGACTAAATGTATTTTGAAAGATGAGACGTTGAGGACTATAATAAATACTGCTTTGATGTCATACAAGCAAGCAAAACACCCATGAGTCCAAATGTGCACTTCAAATTTTCTTATTATAAAACTCATGTCAAATACAGTGTCAACATTTATGATCACTATATTTGATGTATAGTTACAAGATGACATGACGTCATACCCTGGGTTATTCTGAACAGAATGAGCCTGTTTGTCTACTGTGAATAAACTTAGCCGTGGCATACGCACCTGAATGCATTCATGATTCCTATGCGCATCAAAATTACAATCTGTTTCCAGGAATGTTATTGTGAAAGCCTAACTCTGTAATATACTTTTTTTTATAACTTAGCTAATCATGTTGGCAATAGAACCAGATGATGCCATCTTCCTAAAAAATGTCTCAGGTGTTGTCAGGCCATTGTTCTGATGTTTGAAGCTCCTCAAGTTGAGGAATTTCACACCTCTGTGTGGGGGTTTCACAAGCCGTTAGGTTTAGATAGGAATTATAATTATGTCCAGTAGTCTGAATTGTGGCAGGGATGAGGAGGCTCAGTTTGTAGAGCATGGTATTTGCAATGCCAGGGTTTAGGGTTTGATTCCCACTGGGGGGCAGGTATGAAAAAAATAATTACACAAAAAATATATTAAGTCACTCTGGATAAGAGTGTCTGCTAAATGACTAAAAATAAACTACAGGGGTGCCCAAGGGCGCTGTTACTTTCATTCGGAAAATTTTGCAATGCTGTGTTGATCTGCTGTGGAGGTGTTTTTCCCAGCATTGCAACCTCCCTCCTCCCTGACCCAACAGCATAATGCAAGGAGAATGGCACGTTATATAGAAATATTGATTTGGAGAATGGCGTGTTATATATGAACATTCATTTGGAAGACAATTGCCCACACAAGGTGTTGTCGCCTAGGCCATTGCTCTGATGTTTGAGGCTCATCTAGCTAAGGGATTTCACATGTCTGTGTGTGGTTTACACAATATGTAAGTTTTATGTCCAGAAGTCTGAAATTAATATATTTCCAGATTATGGTTGGGGGGCATATAAAGAGCAACATATGTGACGATCAGCAGGCTCTGAATGGAGGTGAAGCTTCACTTAATCTACTTTGAAGCAGAGAAAAAAAACGGAATGTTGGAGAAGCTGACTTAATCTACTTTGAAGCAGAAAACAAATATGAAAAATTATTTTTTCAAAAATATGAAAATGAAAAAAAAGAAGACATGGGGGCGTGCGGGACGCACTCGCTAAGCGGACCGGCACATTGAACGCGGGTCGGCGACTCCCCGCTTGCCAGGAGCCCTCCGATAACGTGGACGGATCCTGCCGAGTAAGAAATGATACTCGGGAGGAGACAGAGAGAGGGAGAGGGGACTCTCTCCAATCCCACTGACCTCACTGTTGGGTACATGCTGTCTGGACTATTTTCAGAGAATAGACTGCTTAATGTAACCGACGGGATATGAACCAGGTCTACCGCGGGAGAAAGCAACAGCTTGACCGTTACACCAAGAGGACATTCCCTATTGGGCTGAGGCATAGCCTATTTTTCACATCTGATTTAATTTCATACAACTTAATATTGCTACACTAAAAATCTTTGTCTGGACAATAGCCCATTACTCAGCTTTTATTAGAAAATGAATGGCATGCCACTGTGATCATTTTCTGTGACGACAGAGTAAATTATTATGCAGCCTCAGAGGGGTGCCCAAACTTTTTCAGACGACTGGATGTACTTCATAGAAACTGTTACCGTTTATATATTCTAACCACTCTATTTAATGTATTCCATATTAAGGGCCCTAACCTAGGAACACAAATCTTTGTTCCTATTAACATTGTGGACAGTTCTCTCTCTCTTTCTCTCTCTCTCTCTCTCTCTCTCTCTCTCTCTCTCTTACTCCACTATTTTCACTCTTTCTCTCTCTTCACAGCTCTCTCTCTCTTTCGCTCTGACTCACTCCACTGTTTTCACTCTCTCTCTTCTCACAATTCACTTTCTCTCTCGTTCTGTCTCACTCCACTGTTTTCACTCTCTCTTTCTCTATCCTGGGCACTTCATTTAATATAACAGGCTTTTAAAAATGAAATATTGTTGCACAATTTGTATGTAGCCCTTTAAAGTATACAGGTTGAAAATGGCACTGATAAACGCCTAAATTGGTACGCAGTGGCTGTACAGTAACATGCTATACATGACTTCAGACCACAGGCTCTACGCTTCAGAGGACTAAATGTATTTTGAAAGATGAGACGTTGAGGACTATAATAAATACTGCTTTGATGTCATACAAGCAAGCAAAACACCCATGAGTCCAAATGTGCACTTCAAATGTTCTTATTATAAAACTCATGTCAAATACAGTGTCAACATTCATGATCACTATATTTGATGTATAGTTACAAGATGACATGACGTCATACCCTGGGTTATTCTGAACAGAATGAGCCTGTTTGTCTACTGTGAATAAACTTAGCCGTGGCATACGCACCTGAATGCACTCATGATTCCTATGCGCATCAAAATTACAATCTGTTTCCAGGAATGTTATTGTGAAAGCCTAACTCTGTAATATACTTTTTTTTATAACTTAGCTAATCATGTTGGCAATAGAACCAGATGATGCCATCTTCCTAAAAAATGTCTCAGGTGTTGTCAGGCCATTGTTCTGATGTTTGAAGCTCCTCAAGTTGAGGAATTTCACACCTCTGTGTGGGGGTTTCACAAGCCGTTAGGTTTAGATAGGAATTATAATTATGTCCAGTAGTCTGAATTGTGGCAGGGATGAGGAGGCTCAGTTTGTAGAGCATGGTATTTGCAATGCCAGGGTTTAGGATTTGATTCCCACTGGGGGGCAGGTATGAAAAAAATAATTACACAAAAAAATATATTAAGTCACTCTGGATAAGAGTGTCTGCTAAATGACTAAAAATAAACTACAGGGGTGCCCAAGGGCGCTGTTACTTTCATTCGAAAAATTTTGCAATGCTATGTTGATCTGCTGTGGAGGTGTTTTTCCCAGCATTGCAACCTCCCTCCTCCCTGACCCAACAGCATAATGCAAGGAGAATGGCATGTTATATAGAAATATTGATTTGGAGAATGGTGTGTTATATATGAACATTCATTTGGAAGACAATTGCCCACCCAAGGTGTTGTCGCCTAGGCCATTGCTCTGATGTTTGAGGCTCATCTAGCTAAGGGATTTCACATGTCTGTGTGTGGTTTACACAATATGTAAGTTTTATGTCCAGAAGTCTGAAATTAATATATTTCCAGATTATGGTTGGGGGGCATATAAAGAGCAACATATGTGAAGATTTGTTTTTATTGGTTGTGTGTTATGTGTGTTGTTGTGTTAGGTTTTCCCCCTGTGTTCCTAATGGAAAATCCATTAACAATGAATCACAAACAAATTATATTCCAGTTGTGTTTAGACAACTTCATGGCTGACATCCCCCAGTTCTGTTAAGACCCATTGAACTGGGTCACATTCTAAATGGTCACTTGTATTGATAGTCCATACTGGGCCTAACTGGGGTTAACCATACTGGAGGGTTTCTTTCTGCACACATATTCCCTCATCTCCAGAACTTTACCTGATGTCCTCTCTCTCTCTCTCTCTCTCTCTCTCTCTCTCTCTCTCTCTCTCTCTCTCTCTCTCTCTCTCTCTCTCTCTCTCTCTCTCTCTCTCTCTCTCTCTCTCTCTGTCTCTGTCTCTGTCTCTGAACGCATAACTTACCACGTGCCCGTAGCCAAACACGTCTTTAAATGACCAGTGGGGTCGAATCCGGGTGGGGGGGTGTGATAACTGCCTGAATGGAGGTGAAGCTTCACTTAATCTACTTTGAAGCAGAAAAAAAAATATGAAAAATTATTTTTTCAAAAATATGAAAATGAAAAAAAAGAAGACATGGGGGCGTGCGGGACGCACTCGCTAAGCGGACCGGCACATTGAACGCGGGTCGGCGACTCCCCGCTTGCCAGGAGCCCTCCGAAAACGTGGACGGATCCTGCCGAGTAAGAAATGATACTCGGGAGGTGTTTACCCAGCTGCCGAGTATACCAGGTGATGTAGGACAGGTTCACTCACACACACACTTCACACACACACTCACACAGACACACCTATTCATTTGGGCCTTCTCCCTCATGCCCTGCTGACATCCATGCAGGCCCACATTGACCTTGTGACCTCTGGAGCTCCATGCATCTTGTTCTACACTCCCTGCCTAGTAAAACCCTTTCTCCCATGGGCCTGAGAGTACAGCTCATTTGAGACCATTTTGGAAAAGATTTTCTGGCATTTTGGTAAAGGGACTTCCTCAAGATTTTAGACTTTCCTCTCTATGTGCCCTATGTCACATTACTATACTATTGATCTACTGGACAAATAAAGCTTGATAGCTCATTGAAGAGTGATTCTCCACAGATGCAGCTGGGGATGAGTCAGCAGAAAGTCCAGCAGAGATTCCAGGAGAGAGAGAAGGAGCTGAAGGAGCTCCAACAGGCTGTGGAGTGTCTCAAGGTGAGTATTGTTGACCAAAGGAGACACACCATTTCACTTCTCTACTCCACTGTTTTCACTCCCTCTCTCTCTTTCTTTCTCTCTCTCTCTCTCTCTCTCTCTCTCTCTCTCTCTCTCTCTCTCTCTCTCTCTCTCTCTCTCTCTCTCTCTCTCTCTCTCTCTCTCTCTCTCTCTCTCTCTCTCTCTCTCTCTCTCTCTCTCTCTCTCTCTCTCTCTCTCTCTCTCTCTCTCTCTCTCTCTCTCTCTCTCTCTCTCTCTCTCTCTCTCTCTTGATGTTCAATGTTTCTTAAAAAAAAAAAAAAAAAGGAATAGTTTCACCATTATTCAAATGAGGGACAAATTTTTTCTTTGTTTTACCTTAAAGCAGCAATCAGCAGTAGAAACAATAACAAAGCGTACTCCCAACTCTTGTTTTAGTAAAAAGCTGAGGGATGGGGCTGGAGAAATGTAATCCCTTTCAAATTCAAATACAGAGCTATGGAAGCAAGGACTGACCATCCATGACATAAAAAATGATAGTTTTAACAATATTTTGAGGCTATACAGTATTTGTTTACATTTACTTTGTTTACAAACATCGGAGTAAAACAAGCTTCTATTTTGGGTTCTGATGGGGTACGACAGTTGAACTAAGCTCATGAGGCATTTATAGGTTATATTCTTCAAGAATCAATGGATGTTGCATCTGCTGATTGCCCCTTTAAAATGAATCACTAATCACATTAAATAAATCACAATCTCCCGAAATGACTTTGTCAAAGCAACAGAATAACTAGGGCTTTGCAATGATCCTGAAAACTTGGGGGAATTCTGGGGTTAAGTGGGTTAAAATAGTCCTAGAAGTCACAGAGGGTGCACAGAGGGACATGCCAAAATGCAGAATTTTAGCACTTTTGCAAGTCTTTATTCATATAAAAAAATCTGATTTATTGAATTTTACATGTGGTCTATATTAAAGGGCACTTCATTTAATATAACAGGCTTTTAAAAATGCAATATTGTTGCACAATTTGTATGTAGCCCTTTAAAGTATACAGGTTGAAAATGGCACTGATAAACGCCTAAATTGGTACGCAGTGGCTGTACAGTAACATGCTATACATGACTTCAGACCACAGGCTCTACGCTTCAGAGGACTCAATGTATTTTGAAAGATGAGACGTTGAGGACTATAATAAATACTGCTTTGATGTCATACAAGCAAGCAAAACACCCATGAGTCCAAATGTGCACTTCAAATTTCCTTATTATAAAACTCATGTCAAATACAGTGTCAACATTTATGATCACTATATTTGATGTATAGTTACAAGATGACATGACGTCATACCCTGGGTTATTCTGAACAGAATGAGCCTGTTTGTCTACTGTGAATAAACTTAGCCGTGGCATACGCACCTGAATGCACTCATGATTCCTATGCGCATCAAAATTACAATCTGTTTCCAGGAATGTTATTGTGAAAGCCTAACTCTGTAATATACTTTTTTATAACTTCAGAATAGGTCTTGGGGTGAAGGTATGTCCTGCACTGCACTCAATCTGGTTTATTTAGTACCCCAGCGCAGGTTAAGTAGTGGAAAGAACATGTTGGGTTATTTTGACCCAGACAGTTTGGTTGCGTGAATAACCCAATATGTTGGGTTGTTAGTATTAACAGAACACGGGTTAATTTAACCATCAGTTGGGTATTTTTTACTCTCATGCTTGGTTGACCTAGCAACTGGGTCTGTTCTAATGTCATGCTTGGTTGACCTAGCAACTGGGTCTGTTTTAATGTCATGCTTGGTTGACCTAGCAACTGGGTCTGTTTTAATGTCATGCTTGGTTGACCTAGCAACTGGGTTTGTTTTAATGTCATGCTTGGTTGACCTAGCAACTGGGTCTGTTTTAATGTCATGCTTGGTTGCCCTAGCAACTGGGTCTGTTTTAATGTCATGCTTGGTTGACCTAGCAACTGGGTCTGTTTTAATGTCATGCTTGGTTGACCTAGCAACTGGGTCTGTTTTAATGTCATGCTTGGTTGCCCTAGCAACTGGGTCTGTTTTAATGTCATGCTTGGGTTGCCTTAGCAACTGGGTCTGTTTTAATGTCATCCTTACTGTAGGTTATTTTAAGGCGTTTACATACTGTAAACTCAATTTTTCCTTATTAAATTATTCTATAATATGTAGAGTATTTATTACATATTATAATAAGGTATACCACTGTATCATAGCCCAACAACGAGACATACGTGGACTTTTAGGAAACTCTATAAGCATAATTGAAGCTACAAAAATGTCAATGTTCAACCTTAACATGTGCTAACTACGCAACAGACCAGATGAACAGGAATTATATTTACTCTCATGGGTGGCTAAAAATAACTATCTGAAAGCCACACCCCTACTAAACTATGCCTACAGTCTTCTGATCTGACCTGCTGGGTCATATCTCAATAACCAAGCAACAATAACCCAACACCCAGCATCCATAACCCAGCAGTTTTTAAAGAAAACAACCCAACTAAGTGACCCAACGCCTGCAACCCAACATTTGGGTCAACCAAACAACCCAGTATTGTTTAGAGTGTGGGGACAGGTGTAGACCCCTTTCAGATCATCCTGATCCCAGCTTTCTTTAATACAGCCCATACAGTAGCTGTGTCCACAGGCAGTAGTCACCGGATCCTTCAGTGGATCCAGACAGACGGAGCAACAGAACAGTTCTAGATTGTCAGCCATTTTAGTGCTTTCACCTGAAGGTTGAGCAACAGGGTGTCAAAAATGACTTTCTGTTTCATGGAACTCTACACCAGAGGACAGGGAGTGGCTTCCTCTTGACTGTGTACTCTGTATCTACAGGTTTTTGGGGGATGGAAGTCAAGCTAAGAAGATGACGTTGCATACAGCTGTGTCCACAGGGAATAGTAACTGGATCCTTTGGTAGATCCAGACAGCAGAGTGGATATTTTAAAAGGGCCTCTGCAATGTCCATACAACAAACTGCACAGCAGAGTATCAGAGATAAACTTTAATTTCTTTGAAAGTCTGAGTGGTGGGGGAGGCCTTTTAGATCTGTTTGGAGACGTTAGTCCTGGATGGATGCACTGAGGTATATAGGGATGGAAGCCATAGTGACGTGTAACCAAATATAAGGTTGTGGTAAAACATTACAACGTTTTAAAGGTTCCATAAATGTACAGTGACCTATTCAGAAGCCACAGTGGTGAATGATGAATATGTCAAATCAAAAGTTCTCTTTCATTTTCAGTCATGTAAAATGATCATAAATTGTAAAGAAACATGTGGATGCAGTGGGGTGCAAATACCTAGAATTAATTAAGCGAGAAATGGCGGTGGAAACGCCTTTATGCACAAATATTGATATAATAACCATCATATTGAAGTAAACTTGGAGTCACACGATGATATGTGGTGTGGTCCTCCCACTACGACTCAGGAAACCATGCAGTTTATTAAGCTACAGATGAAATAAGTTATGCTGAACTTCACAGGGTGGTGAAAGTTCACAGTGAAGAGCTTGATGCTCCTTTCCAATAAATATCGAGCGTCTTTTTGTCCATAATAATGTCATCATGTAGGTAGCCTGTCCAGAGTGGGCACGTTCACTATATAATGCACAACCAAATCTGACAAAACCATCAGTAGAGTTGAAAATGTGATGGAAACCCATTTAACAGAACGTTTTTAACCGGTACATGGGAATTTAACTGCAATTAATTTAATATCAATTCTAAAATGCTGGAGTATAGAGCCAAATTCATAGTTGAATAAATTCAAAAACCAAGGGTGGGTCAAAATTATTCAATAAAACAAATTTGGCCATGAAGAAGTTTCAGTAGATTAGGAACTGCTTCCTATAAAGCTATGTGGAGTATAATGTAGCTGGACATTGTAAAGTCTGCTTCCTATAAAGCTATGTGGAGTATAATGTAGCTGGACATTGTAAAGTCTGCTTCCTATAAAAGCTATGTGGAGTATAATGTAGCTGGACATTGTAAAGTCATACACACAATTATATTACTTCTTATTGACATTCAACCTGGGAATGAAAATTTAAGAAATTAATGTACAAACATGTCTAAAACAAATCCTGCAACAATGGACCAGGTGTGAATGTTCTGGGGGGTCTAAGTCTACCCCTAACCAGTTTGAATACACTGTTTGATTTCACCCCCAGACCCCAAAACACACCCCATTCAAAACAGTTTTAACAGCCCCCCCACCCGATGCAACTCAATATTAAGAAGGCATACAGTCAGTGTACAGACCAATGCACTACCCCCAGGATCACAACAAGCCCCTCACACATTGGACCACACACACACAATGTGAATGGAAATATATTATTATATTTTTATATATTACAATCACAAGAAAGGTTGTTGGTTATTTTAGTTTTACAAGTAACATTTCTTGCACATGTCCTTACTTTAAAAATAAGCATGTTTGGTCTTGTTGAATCAGCCTAATTCTCTGGTTATAAATAAAATAACCATGATTGGCAGAATGTTTAATTCACATTTCTGGCTATTAATGCATTGTGGAACTATGAAAAATAGGGAATAATGTTCCCAACACACCCACCTCACAGTTCCTACACAGACTCTGAGGCACCATGCAGGTCTGACACCAGAGGAGGCTGGTGGGAGGAGCTATAGGAGGACGGGCTCATTGTAATGGCTGGAATGGAATCAATGGAACGTATCAAACACAAACATTTGAAACCACATGTTTGACTGAGTTCCATTTATTCCATTCCAGACGTCACAATGAGCCTGTCCTGCTATAGCTCCTCCCACCAGACTCCACTGCCTGACAACCATTCTATTGTCTTGAGGACTTTACAACCATTTGGTCTGATCAAAGACCAGGACACCCTTTCAAAGAGATACATCCTCTCAGCCTTGATGACTAAACTAATCAAAGACTAACACACACACACACACACACCACAGTAATCTGATCATGGTGACTCCACAGTAATAACATTTATAACTCATAAGTCACCAGGTGTGATTTACCTTTTGACAGATGAAACCCTACATCAACTACTAATGACTTATGGGAGGAAGTGAGCATTTCACATATTAAGATATAATACAAGGATACTTCCTTTGTGTGTTGTACTTAGTCAATTGAAAATGTGCTTAAAGTTTTGAAAAAACAGCCTTTTTGATGATCTGTTTTGAGTTTTGTATTAAGAGTTGTGAAATTCTACCACATACTTGTGAAAATAGTACAAAAGTGATTATAAAATCTATAATACATGGATACTTCCTTAAATGTACTTATTTTGTGTTATGCAGTTATGTTATTGAAACAGAATAAGTCTAATGAGAGAATAAATAAGTCAAGTCCAACCATTACCTCTCTCCTCTTTCACATCCCTCTATCATCACTCCATGGGTGTGTCCCAATAATCTCTCCTTCCTCCTGAAGTGTATCATTCCTTCACTACTCCTCTCAAATGTAAAAGCATTGGATTGGTGTTGGCATGGGGTAGAGGGAGTTTACATATACCAGTCATTTCCTTTTAAATCCATGAAGGGAAGTGGACAAGTTCACACTTAGAAAGGAGATAATAGTTCCACACCTCATGTGTCCTGATAACTACAGGAATGGAACCATATTGAGGTTGGCTGCTTTCTATACGGTTTGATGAGAGAGAGAGAGAGAGAGACAGAGACAGAGACACAGAGACAGAGACAGAGACAGAGACAGAGACAGAGACAGAGAGAGAGAGAGAGAGAGAGAGAGAGAGAGAGAGAGAGAGAGAGAGAGAGAGAGAGAGAGAGAGAGAGAGAGAGAGAGAGAGAGAGAGAGAGAGAGAGAGAGAGAGAGAGAGAGAGAGAGAGAGGACATCAGGTAAAGTTCTGGAGATGAGGGAATATGTGTGCAGAAAGAAACCCTCCAGTATGGTTAACCCCAGTTAGGCCCAGTATGGACTATCAATACAAGTGACCATTTAGAATGTGACCCAGTTCAATGGGTCTTAACAGAACTGGGGGATGTCAGCCATGAAGTTGTCTAAACACAACTGGAATATAATTTGTTTGTGATTCATTGTTAATGGACTTTCCATTAGGAACACAGGGGAAAAACCTAACACAACAGCACACATAACACACAACCAATAAAAACAAAGGGGGAGGAAACCACTAAAGTCATTACCATATTGTCATTTTCTAACGACAGGGAGAAAACATGTAAAATCCAGAAGACTACTTTAGATCAGGTCAAAAGAAGCGTAGTGCACTACGAAGGGAACAGGGAGAGATTTGGGACAGAGACAGTAACTCCTGTATGGAAATCTTCATTCTAATGACAGGGAGAAAACATGTAAAATCTAGAAGACTACTTTAGATCTGGTCAGAAGAAGCCTAGTGCACTACGTAGGGAACAGGGAGAGATTTGGGCCAGAGACAGTAACTCCCCTGGGTATGAATTGTCTCTCTATCTTATCTCTCTTCTATATGATGTTCTCCTCTCCTCCTCTCTTCTCTCCTCTATTCACTCTATTCTATCATCCACACCACATGCCAGCTTCAACACAATCCATTTACAAGTTAAAGACACACCTTGGAATAAATAGCAAAGGAAAACTACTACTAGATGTATTTTTTATTTCCCATCACCATGAATCATATTTAATAACTGAACAGTAGCAGACCTAACTTCATCTGTTCCTGACTCTGGGTAGTGGATTAAAAAGACCATCAATCTCCAATGATATTAAAGTACAATTCTGAACATTACTGATATACTGAGTGAAGTCAAGATATGTGCTGGGTTTTTATTGTTTGGTTAATAGCACCACCTGCTGGACTGCTTTAATGTTGCTTGACTGAGCAGTATGGGAGAATAAAAGATGCCAAACTTAGGGCCGGTTTCCCGGACATCTCCATTGAACATGCTTTTTAGTCTAGAACTAGGCTTCATCTGTGTCCGGGAAACCGGCCCATATAGTTCAATTAGCAAGTAAGTAAAACTACCTGTTCCATGATACTGAGGAAAATTACATTGAGACAGAGAACCAATTGAGAAAACATTTCAATGGTTCTGAATGACAACCAACATACATTAACAGCATACATCATGATTAATGTAAATGTATAAGATTAAAACATTGCACTTACAAATAATATGAATGCATTGAATTGTAATTCATAACATCTTCTGAAGATCAAATCAATCAAATCATTGTACATAAAAACAGAGCAGAATGAATCATCACATCTGGGGACCATCACCACCAGCATGACTAGTATCTATGTGGACCCTACTACAGTTTAACCAGCTCAGCTATAGACTACACCAGCATGACTAGTATCTATGTGGACCCTACTACAGTTTAACCAGCTCAGCTATAGACTACACCAGCATGACTAGTATCTATGTGGATCCTACTACAGTTTAACCAGCTCAGCTATAGACTACACCAGCATGACTAGTATCTATGTGGACCCTACTACAGTTTAACCAGCTCAGCTATAGACTACACCAGCATGACTAGTATCTATGTGGACCCTACTACAGTTTAACCAGCTCAGCTATAGACTACACCAGCATGACTAGTATCTATGTGGACCCTACTACAGTTTAACCAGCTCAGCTATAGACTACACCAGCATGACTAGTATCTATGGGGACCCTACTACAGTTTAACCAGCTCAGCTATAGACTACACCAGCATGACTAGTATCTATGTGGACCCTACTACAGTTTAACCAGCTCAGCTATAGACTACACCAGCATGACTAGTATCTATGTGGACCCTACTACAGTTTAACCAGCTCAGCTATAGACTACACCAGCATGACTAGTATCTATGTGGACCCTACTACAGTTTAACCAGCTCAGCTATAGACTACACCAGCATGACTAGTATCTATGTGGACCCTACTACAGTTTAACCAGCTCAGCTATAGACTACACCAGCATGACTAGTATCTATGTGGACCCTACTACAGTTTAACCAGCTCAGCAGTACCATAGAGCCCAAACCCAGGATAGAGGGGCTGAGTGAATGTGGTCTGGACTCTGTGGAGGAGGGTCATTGTGTCAGAGACACTGTAGAAGGACAGAGTACCTGCCTTGTGATCCAGGTACACTCCTACTCTGGAGGACTGAGGGCCTGATACTTTAGTCCAATCATTATTGTGTCTGAACCAATAACTACCACCATAACACTGTAAACTCCAGGACTTGTCATTCTCTCCAAATCCACCATCTTTCTCTGTTCTGCTGATGTCTTTATATGAGACTGCTGTATAAACATTCTCCCCACTCCACTCCACCTCCCAGTAACAGCGTCCAGACAGACCCTCTCTACACAGAACCATCAAGTAGTTAGTGAATCTGTCTGGATGATCAGGATATGGTTGGACTTGGCCTGTATAGGTCACCTTTCTGTTCCCTTCAGACAGAGAGAGGCGTGTGTGTGCTGTGTTTGGGTCCAGTGTGAGCTGACAGGAATCTGGGAGAAGAGCAGAGCAGAGACCAATGAGGGGAGTTAGAACAATAAGTGAAGTCAGATACTGTATCTACCCTGTCTTTGATTAGAGCACAGCAGAGATCAAATCAGAGAAATATGAGGAGTCAGATAGATACCCAGTCTTTGATTAGATCTACTATTGCTATATATTTCTAGAGGGATTGTTAGGAGTGCCAGTAAAAAGAGACTGTTAGTTACTTCAGAATAAAGAGACTCACATTGTAAGAACTGTTCTCTGGTCTTGGGCTCTGGAGGCAGTACAACATCCACTATATTCACTACAGACACACAAACACATTCACAGAGAGAGGGAATGTTATCATCATACCATATTCCACATGTATATGACTAGTAGGGAACTTTCAATGGTCTAAGGTTGATGTTCTTATTATTTTCAACACACCTGTAGTGGAGATCTTGGTCCATTCTCCTTTAAGGACGTCTTCTAGTTTCTCTCTCAGTTCAGACACAGTCTTACTCACATCTCCAAAGTACTGAAGAGGACGGACAACGATGCTGGGTAAGTCTGAAGATACACTGGTACCGGAGAGAGACTGATAACTCTGGAGAGAGAGAGAGAGAGAGAGAGAGAGAGAGAGTGAGAGGGAGCAGAACCAAATGATTGAGTTTTAATTTCATATCACATGTATCAAGGCAGTTGAGTTACCTGGAGGAAATGGATGTGATCCTCTGTGTGTGAGAGCTGCTCCAGCTCAGTGCTTCTCTTCCTCAGCTCAGCTATCTCCTGCTCCAGTTGCTCCAGGAGTCCTTCAGCTTTACTCACTTGAGCCTTCTCTTGGGCTCTGATCAGCTCCTTCACCTCAGAGCGCCTTCTCTCAATGGAGCGGATCAGCTCAGTAAAGATCTTATCACTGTCCTCCACTGCTGCCTGTGCAGAGCGCTGTTAAGAGAGAGAGAGAGAGAGAGAGAGAGAGAGACTTGTCTTACTTTAATGAGCCATCCTCATTACACTAACACCCCCACCCCTAAAAGCACATTGCGTGACACCACAACCTCTACACAATCCCATTATCCAGTACCCAACACCACAGTACAATACACCAACCAGCACCACATTCCAACCGTCCATCCAACCCCTCCTCTCCAGCCGTACAGACAGCCCCCCTGGGCCCCCATACCTCCTGAAACATCTCCACACTGTTGATCATTTTGTACAACTCAAACTCAACCCTAAGGCGTCAACAGTAATGGCATTACCCTGGCAACACAGAAAAAACATGATGAACAGTCTGTCATTGCAGAAAACGGACACCCCTCCCCAACTCCCAGGTCAACCCGTGCCAACCAGCTATTGGTGTCCAGGGCTCCATGTAATACCCTCCACTGGACGACCCCTGACCTTTCCAGCACTGGGAGCTTATAGAGCACCCTCCACCTATACCCTGCCATGCTCTCAGCCCCCACAACCCCCTGCCACTGATGCCCCTTCACTCCCACTAAGCTCAGAGTGTTAAAAGTCAGTAAGTCCTCCAGACTCTCCTGCCAGTCCCCAGTCTCTGCTGTCCCTTGCAGTGGTGGAAACGGTGGTGGCCCCTCCTCAGGCTGCTCCAGCCCTCAGTACTGCAGCATAGAAATCAGAGACCCCTGCTGTATTGAGTCTCTCCTGCCGCATGATGAAGAGCTGCTGATCCAGCCCCAAACCACCAGCCCTCCTCAACAGAGCACATGCTGGTTCCCTCCAGCCCACCTCCGTACGGTACAGTATCCTCTGTGCTGCTGAGTCAGAACGCTGCCACCCTGACCAGAAATAATTCACTAACTTGCGCTGCAGGTCCACAAGCAGACCACCGGGGGCGTTGAGAATGGCCAATTTAAGCCATAGAGAGGATGCCACCAAGTTGTTGATGATCAGCACCCTCCCTCTGTATGCCACTTGGGAGATGAGCCACCTCCACTTCGTCAGCCTTCGACACCACCGCTTGTGACACTCCTTCCCAGTTCTTCCTATCCCAACCCTCCGAGCCCAGATACACCCCAAGCATCTTGAGCCACTCACAGCCCCACTGCAACCCCCCTGGAAGCTGCGGAGGTGCCCTGTCCCTCCATGCCCCACATAACAGAGCCTCACTCTTTCCCCAGTTTACCTAAGCAGAAGACGCCCCCTCGTACACCGACTTACAGTCATGTGCATACATTTTTACATATGGGTGGTCCCGGGGATTGAACCCACTACCCTGGCACTACAAGTGCCATGCTCTACCAATTGAGCTACAGAGGCCCACAGAGTTCTGCCCTCTATAAATCAGAGTACAACTCCACAGCCTCATCTCCTCACAACAGAAGTTACCCGCCCATCAGGCTCCCTCATCTCCCCACAACAGAAGTTACCCACCCATCAGGCTCCCTCATCTCCCCCACAACAGAAGTTACCCACCCATCAGGCTCCCTCATCTCCCCACAACAGAAGTTACCCACCCATCAGGCTCCCTCATCTCCCCCACAACAGAAGTTACCCACCCATCAGGCTCCCTCATCTCCCCCACAACAGAAGTTACCCACCCATCAGGCTCCCTCATCTCCCCACAACAGAAGTTACTCCCCCATCAGGCTCCCTCATCTCCCCACAACAGAAGTTACCCACCCATCAGGCTCCATCATCTCCCCACAACAGAAGTTACCCACCCATCAGGCTCCATCATCTCCCCACAACAGAAGTTACCCACCCATCAGGCTCCCTCATCTCCCCACAACAGAAGTTACCCACCCATCAGGCTCCCTCATCTCCCCCACAACAGAAGTTACCCACCCATCAGGCTCCCTCATCTCCCCCACAACAGAAGTTACCCACCCATCAGGCTCCCTCATCTCCCCACAACAGAAGTTACCCGCCCATCAGGCTCCCTCATCTCCCCACAACAGAAGTTACCCACCCATCAGGCTCCCTCATCTCCCCACAACAGAAGTTACCCACCCATCAGACAAACGTAAAACAAGGGATTTTCTTGGTTTCCCCACTCTGTTTTTCCAACCCCTCTGGTGAAACAGAGAACTGAGCCCTGCACTATAATATAATGTAATGTGCCATTTTGCAGACGCTTTTATCCAAAGCGACTTACAGTCATTCGTGCATATATATATATATTTTTTTTTGTTGTGTATGGGTGGTCCCGGGGATCGAACCCACTACCCTGGCGTTACAAGCGCCGTGCTCTACCAGCTGAGCTACAGAGGACCAGGTGCAGACACATTGATGAAAGCAAAGACAAGGTCATTATTTGGGCTCTAAACACTAACAACCTACCCTTACACACCTCTTTTGCTACCCCTGCACTAAGATTTCTGCCATGGCATTTAAATGTTTTTGGTTTACATATTCCCCCAGTCTTTGCCGCCGTTCATGTTAAGGAAGTCTAACCGTGAAATCTCCATAAGAGGTGGGAGGGAAATCACCACAATCAGAAACCAGTAGAGAAGCCCATAAAGCCGCAATGCCAGAAAAAACCATCCATTTAAGCAGATTCTGAAGACATGCCCTTAAGACCGTCTGAGAGACAGCAGCTGAGAGTTTGTGAAAGGCCAGGGAAATGTCTGTTTGATTTATCTGTGACAGAGAGAGTTTGGAAAGGTCTGTGAGCAGAAACTGAGAAAACCCAGGATAATAATAATAATAATATGCCATTTAGCAGACGCTTTTATCCAAAGCGACTAACAGTCATGAATGCATACATTTTTACATATGGGTGGTCCCGGGGATCGAACCCACTACCCTGGCATTACAAGCGCTAAATGTGGTCCTCTGTAGCTCAATTGGTAGAGCATGGCCCTTGTAATGCCAGGGTGGTGGGTTTGATCCCCGGGACCACCCATATGTAAAAATGTATGCATTCATGACTGTTAGTCGCTTTGGATAAAAGCGTCTGCTAAGTGGCATATTATATTATTATTATAAGAACCCATGACCCATTTTCTCAGCCTATACCGCTTCCTGGGTGAGAGGACACTAAACCCCTCATTCTTCATCACGTGTTGTACTGACCTTACAAACCTTCCAGGATCAATCAAATAAGACTCCAGCAGAACCTTCTTTTTCCCCTTTAGTCTCCATCAGGAACCTAGAAAGTTCTCTCAGCGTATATACTGGGCCCTCAGCCTGACTGGCTGTCAGCTCTGGATCCAATGAGCCGTCTGAAAACGAGACGCCTTGTCCTCCGCTCCCGCAGACTCACCTCCCCCCTCTTCCTCCTCCTCCATTGGCACGGTACCGTCCTCCTCCTCCCCAGTCTCTGCCCCCCTGCACTTCCCCCCTGATCAGAGCCTCTTCCCCAATGACAGGCAATATTTGCCTTCGCCCACCGGAGTCTCTGTTACTACAGAAACCTGCCTCAGCTCATGTAGCCCAGCTGCAACCCTCCCCACCACCGCTTTCTCCACGGCCTGCGCACCACCACTTGACCCTGCTCTACTCTCCTCCTTCCTGGTACCACCACCACTTGACCCTGCTCTACTCTCCTCCCTCCTGGTACCACCACCACTTGACCCTGCTCTACTCTCCTCCCTCCTGGTACCACCACCACTTGACCCTGCTCTACTCTCCTCCCTCCTGGTACCACCACCACTTGACCCTGCTCTACTCTCCTCCCTCCTGGTACCACCACCACTTGACCCTGCTCTACTCTCCTCCTTCCTGGTACCACCACCACTTGACCCTGCTCTACTCTCCTCCCTCCTGGTACCACCACCACTTGACCCTGCTCTACTCTCCTCCCTCCTGGTACCACCACCACTTGACCCTGCTCTACTCTCCTCCCTCCTGGTACCACCACCACTTGACCCTGCTCTACTCTCCTCCCTCCTGGTACCACCACCACTTGACCCTGCTCTACTCTCCTCCCTCCTGGTACCACCACCACTTGACCCTGCTCTACTCTCCTCCTTCCTGGTACCACCACCACTTGACCCTGCTCTACTCTCCTCCCTCCTGGTACCACCACCACTTGACCCTGCTCTACTCTCCTCCCTCCTGGTACCACCACCACTTGACCCTGCTCTACTCTCCTCCCTCCTGGTACCACCACCACTTGACCCTGCTCTACTCTCCTCCTTCCTGGTACCACCACCACTTGACCCTGCTCTACTCTCCTCCCTCCTGGTACCACCACCACTTGACCCTGCTCTACTCTCCTCCTTCCTGGTACCACCACCACTTGACCCTGCTCTACTCTCCTCCTTCCTGGTACCACCACCACTTGACCCTGCTCTACTCTCCTCCCTCCTGGTACCACCACCACTTGACCCTGCTCTACTCTCCTCCCTCCTGGTACCACCACCACTTGACCCTGCTCTACTCTCCTCCCTCCTGGTACCACCACCACTTGACCCTGCTCTATTCTCCTCCCTCCTGGTACCACCACCACTTGACCCTGCTCTACTCTCCTCCCTCCTGGTACCACCACCACTTGACCCTGCTCTACTCTCCTCCCTCCTGGTACCACCACCACTTGACCCTGCTCTACTCTCCTCCCTCCTGGTACCACCACCACTTGACCCTGCTCTACTCTCCTCCCTCCTGGTACCACCACCACTTGACCCTGCTCTACTCTCCTCCCTCCTGGTACCACCACCACTTGACCCTGCTCTACTCTCCTCCCTCCTGGTACCACCACCACTTGACCCTGCTCTACTCTCCTCCCTCCTGGTACCACCACCACTTGGCCCTGCTCTACTCTCCTCCCTCCTGGTACCACCACCACTTGACAACTTTCATGTTTTGAAATTATACTTTATTACTATAATGATTATCAATAAGCCTAAACATTAATTCAGTCACCTCTGGTCGACAAAAACGTATTTTCCTAGTACATTAATTGTCAAATTCATCAACCAGCATCGAGCACTCTGCCTTCTCACGCAAGCGAGGGGCATGTTGAGGTAAATATGCTAACCGCCAAGGTTGCATTATGTCATTTATTGGTGGGCTGGAAGATGCAGTGTTTTTTCTTTTCTATTCAGAGGCTATTTACTCCCAATATGAGATCATTTTATATAGAAGGTTTTTATAATGCATGTTTACTAGGGTTGAGGTTAGCGCATCTGAGTAGGGATTATTTGGGTTCAATACCTGTCCTACCTATCAATCATATTGCTGCTTGTAGCCTATAACTGATGATCCCCACACTAGAAACACCCAAAACTATCTGTGCTAGCAAACCCTGTGTTCCACCCCTCCCCTGTGTAACCTTGAGGTTTGGTAAGAAACAAACACTTGTCTACGAAAAGAGACATGTTTAACGGATTCCGCTTGGCACCCAGCCGAGAGCACACGGAAACCACTTGCAAATTTACCAAAACTAACCAACTACTTGCGGTCTGTTCGTCAGCAATAAACGGAGGCAGATTAGCCACCACAACTCTTATCGAAAGAGGCGACATCTGCACCAACACACCCCTCACAACAAGACAAACCTTTTTCATTAACACAACCACCGCCTTGTTCATTCTGGATGCAGAGTCCAGATGTTCCGCTCCAACCTGTTCGCCGACCATGAGCAAAACTTCCTCCACACCTTTCTCCGGAACGGACCCGAAGCGACAGCGTTTCTTCTCCACTCGGTTGAGGCCATCACGCCGCCCTAACAAACTACCCCTACTCCCCCCTCAACTCTAAACGATAAACAGTGGAAACCAATAAACAAACCCTCCACCATCAGAAAATACATTCAGAAAATACGCAAGAACCAAAAGAAAAAAGAATAGTAGCCCTCCTCACGAACCACAAATCTCTCACACAACAACTTCTTCTTCTATGATATAATGGCGGTCCACAAACCAACGTTAAAGGTGCATGCCGCCACCTACTGTGCTGGAGTGTGTGGTCAATCACGGTTTCCAACATTTCTAAATCCTCCTACCTAACTCAGTACTTCTGAGAATATAAAGAAGAGCCCTACTAACTTCTAATAGACCCTCCCCCATCCCCAAAATCCCTTCCAAACCCCCCCAACATCAAACCGTTACAATACTGTACATAGACATAATGTAACGGTTCTTCTTCTTTGGTGTTTAACGGCGGTTGGCATCCAATATGTTGCATTACCGCCCCCAACTGGACTATAATATAAATCCATTATACTTTGTGACACAAAATGGGAAAAGGGGAAATTATAATAATAATAAAAAAACACCCTTCCAACTAACCCTACACTCATTGAATACCCACTACCCAATTCCACTACTTTGACCCTATCTGCTCCTGCACCATGCCAACGGCCTGGGAGGACGGGACACCACCACTCAACACACCCTGTAACTCTTCTGAAGTCTAATCTTGTATGCCCAAATACTTCTCTGCAGCTGCCACCACAACATCTATTTTCTGTGATTTACATTCAATTTCATTCCATTTCTGCTGTACAGTTGATAACCATTGCTATGAACGGCAAGAAGCTAACCTTACTAAAGCATATATCACTAGTTGGCCTATCCCTCTGTGCTGGCACAGATCTACTACTCACAGGGATCCTCTCAGGATCTCTCACCCTTGACCCATCCTCCTCTACTTCCTTCACTGTCTCAGCATACGACACCTTCTGCACTACTCTGACTCTAGCAACCTCAACCTGCGTCTCTCGCACCTGACACTTCAGATCCCCAGCAACATGGGCATCCCAACAGTTGACACACACAACTTTATCCACCGAAACTACACAATCCTCTATCCCATGCCCTCCTGCACAATTCCCACATCTTGGAATCTCCCTCCTACAAACTGCTGCAACATGACCATAAACATTGCACATGAATCAGAGCAGTGGATTCAGCACAAAAGCTCTAACAGGATAACTGATATATCCTACCATGACTTTGTCGGGTAAAGACTCAAAACTCAAAAGGACTGACAGTGACTCCTCTGTTTCACCACGCTCACCACCGGGTCTGTGTTGCACCAAACGGCGGGAATCACAAACACCAGCAGTCTTCAACTTTAATTGCTCCACTTCTACACTTAACGCTACCCCAGAAATCACTCCTTTCAATGGTGCCCTGTTCCTAAGAGCAAAGCAAGAAACAGATCTTGACCCAAGTTGCGTGACTCGGAGCGCCCACTCCCTCTGGTCAGAAGAAACACAAACAAATATCACAAGTCCACTACAGGTTACCTTCACTGATTCAACTGCACCCAACTCCTTTCCCACCCACCCTGAAACTACAAATGGATCTGCCAAAAGGTATGGATCCACTTTCTCCTACAATGTAACTCCTACTGCACCAGATTCTTCTTTATCATGTCCATTGATGCCAGGCTCTGGTTCTGAGCTCTTCACCACACCTTCTACCTCACTTAACTCTCCCTCATTCATTTCCATTTCACCTCCAGAACTCAGTCTGGCGAATGGCTCACTCTGTTTGCACTTGAGTTATAACATTTGATTTTGATTTTGATTTATTTTTATGTCTCTATTCCTTTTAAACTTTTGTGAGTGTAACGTTTACTGTTAATTTCTGATTTGTTTATTATTTATTTCACTTGCTTTGGTAATGTAACATATGTTTCCAATGCCAATAAAGCCAATTTAATTGAATCGAGAGAGAGAGCTCCCTGTTAATGTATAGCAGACATGAGTCGCTCATGGTTACTCATGGTTATGTGAAGAGGTAGAGCCGCTTGCGACTTTAAATCAGTCAGAACAATAGGGAATGTCCTTTTGGTCAAGATGATGGTTTCTCCCACAGTAGACCCGGGTTCATAACCCGTCAGTTACATTAAGCAGTCTATTCTCTGAAAGGGGTCCAGACAGCCTGTTCCCAACAGTGGGATTGGATAGGGGCCCCTCTCTCTCTCTGACTGGAGGAGAGAAGTGAAATGGTGTGTCTCCTCTGGTCAACAATACTCACCTTGAGAGACTCCACAGCCTGTTGCAGCTCCTTCAGCTCCTTCTCTCTCTCCTGGAATCTCTGCTGGACTTTCTGCTGACTCATCCCCAGCTGCCTCTGTGGAGAATCACTCTTCAATGAGCTATCAAGCTTTATTTGTCCAGTAGATCAATAGTATAGTAATGTGACATAGGGCCCATAGAGAGGAAGGTCTAAAATCTTGAGGAAGTCCCTTTACCATATGACATTTTCTATGTTGCTATGTGATGATTATAGTTTTTATGGTAGACGTACATGTATCAAGGGGTTGAGGCTGAACTTTGAACTCTTAAAAGGGCATTCGGAATGATAATAGTGTTTGACTTCAGAAAATGGTGATACATTTGGAGCAAACTCAATATACACCAAAGTTTGTGTTCATATTTCTTCTGCCGTGGATATATTTCATTTGAATTCTCTCATATTCAAACAGACTTAGTTCCTACTGTATCTTTAATTATTTGTTTATCAGACAGTCACCAACAAGTTGTTCTGGTCTTACCTGTTTCTCAGTCCTCTCTGCTGCAGCTGACACTGTTTCATGGCCTTTATGTTCATCCATCACACACTGATAACAGATACACTGTTGATCGGTACGACAGAAAACCTCCAGCAGTTTGTCATGATGAGAGCAGATCTTCTCCTGTAGTTGTGCGGTGGCTTTGACCAGCTTGTGCTTCTTCAAAGCAGGAGATTCATAGTGAGATTGGAGGTGAGTCTCACAGTAAGAGGCCAGACACACCAGACAGGACATGAGGGCTTTCTGCTTTCTGGTCCCAGTGCAGACATCACACGCCACATCTCCAGGTCCAGCATAGCACAGAGCAGGAGGGGGAGCAGCCTGGAGTCCTGTCTTCTTCAGTTTCTCCACCAACTCAGCCAACATGGTATTTTTCCTCAGAGTAGGCCTTGGAGTGAAGGTCTCTCTGCACTGAGGACAGCTATAGACCCCTTTCAGAACATCCTGATCCCAGCAGCCCTCAATACAGCTTCTACAGTAACTGTGTCCACAGGGAATAGCCACCGGCTCCTTCAGTAGATCCAGACAGACAGAACAACAGAACTGGTCCTGGTCCAGCAAAACTCCCTGCTGAGCCATTTGGACGGTTGTTCACTCTCACACAGACAGACGACACAGAGAATCAGATAAGTTTCGTTTCCACAGAAGAGAGTTTGTGGGAGGGGGAGGGACTTCCTGGTTCTACCAGAGGGGTGGGGTTAGAGGGAGGGAGGGGTTAGAGGGAGAGTGAGAGAGAGAGTGAGAGAGAGAGAGAGAGAGAGAGAGAGAGAGAGAGAGAGAGAGAGAGAGAGAGAGAGAGAGAGAGAGAGAGAGAGAGAGAGAGAGAGAGAGAAAGAGAGAGAGAGAACTGTACGCAATGTTAATAGAGACAAAGATTTGTGTTCCTAGGTTAGGGCCCTTAATATGGAATACATTAAATAGAGTGGTTAGAATATATGAAGGGTAACAGTTTCTATGAAGTACATATGTATAATGCTCCTAATGAATTGTGTAATGCCTTAAACTTATGTGCTATGACACTAACTATAACCATCCATAATAACTAATACGTGGTTGTAAAACTGTACAATGTGTTATAGATAATTAGCTACAATGGGGGAGGGGGGAATTGAAATGGATACAATGTACTGTAGCTGAAATGAATACCGTATGTATTGACTGATCATTGAGAATGATGTAACACTTTACATTACAGTGTGTTTATTGGTGTGTAATTATTCCTGTTAGTCCAGTGGTGTAAAAGTAGTGTGATGCCTCATTCTTCCACTGTACTAGCAGCAGTAACCCTAGCCAGTAATAAGGCTACTGTAATGGAAAGTGTTACAGGAAATATAAAGGAAGGATTTATACATGGCATCTATGATATACTCTATGTAATGATATGTCTATGTCTTCTATATGGTGTTCTATACTGTATGTAATGATATGTCTATGTCTTCTATATGCTGTTCTATACTGTATGTAATGATATGTCTATGTCTTCTATATGGTGTTCTATACTGTATGTAATGATATGTCTATGTCTTCTAGATGGTGTTCTATACTGTATGTAATGATATGTCTATGTCTTCTAGATGGTGTTCTATACTCTATGTAATGATATGTCTATGTCTTCTATATGGTGTTCTATACTGTATGTAATGATATGTCTATGTCTTCTATATGCTGTTCTATACTGTATGTAATGATATGTCTATGTCTTCTATATGGTGTTCTATACTGTATGTAATGATATGTCTATGTCTTCTAGATGGTGTTCTATACTCTATGTAATGATATGTCTATGTCTTCTAGATGGTGTTCTATACTGTATGTAATGATATGTCCATGTCTTCTATATGGTGTTCTATACTCTATGTAATGATATGTCTATGTCTTCTATATGGTGTTCTATACTGTATGTAATGATATGTCTATGTCTTCTATATGGTGTTCTATACTGTATGTAATGATATGTCTATGTCTTCCATATGGTGTTCTATACTGTATGTAATGATATGTCTATGTCTTCTATATGGTGTTCTATACTCTATGTAATGATATGTCTATGTCTTCTATATGGTGTTCTATACTGTATGTAATGATATGTCTATGTCTTCTAGATGGTGTTCTATACTGTATGTAATGATATGTCTATGTCTTCTATATGGTGTTCTATACTGTATGTAATGATATGTCTATGTCTTCTAGATGGTGTTCTATACTGTATGTAATGATATGTCTATGTCTTCTATATGGTGTTCTATACTGTATGTAATGATATGTCTATGTCTTCTAGATGGTGTTCTATACTGTATGTAATGATATGTCTATGTCTTCTAGATGGTGTTCTATACTGTATGTAATGATATGTCTATGTCTTCTAGATGGTGTTCTATACTGTATGTAATGATATGTCTATGTCTTCTAGATGGTGTTCTATACTGTATGTAATGATATGTCTATGTCTTCTATACTCTATGTAATGATATGTCTATGTCTTCTATATGGTGTTCTATACTGTATGTAATGATATGTCTATGTCTTCTAGATGGTGTTCTATACTGTATGTAATGATATGTCTATGTCTTCTAGATGGTGTTCTATACTGTATGTAATGATATGTCTATGTCTTCTATATGGTGTTCTATACTGTATGTAATGATATGTCTATGTCTTCTAGATGGTGTTCTATACTGTATGTAATGATATGTCTATGTCTTCTAGATGGTGTTCTATACTGTATGTAATGATATGTCTATGTCTTCTAGATGGTGTTCTATACTGTATGTAATGATATGTCTATGTCTTCTAGATGGTGTTCTATACTCTATGTAATGATATGTCTATGTCTTCTATATGGTGTTCTATACTGTATGTAATGATATGTCTATGTCTTCTATATGGTGTTCTATACTGTATGTAATGATATGTCTATGTCTTCCATATGGTGTTCTATACTGTATGTAATGATATGTCTATGTCTTCTATATGGTGTTCTATACTCTATGTAATGATATGTCTATGTCTTCTATATGGTGTTCTATACTGTATGTAATGATATGTCTATGTCTTCTAGATGGTGTTCTATACTGTATGTAATGATATGTCTATGTCTTCTATATGGTGTTCTATACTGTATGTAATGATATGTCTATGTCTTCTAGATGGTGTTCTATACTGTATGTAATGATATGTCTATGTCTTCTATATGGTGTTCTATACTGTATGTAATGATATGTCTATGTCTTCTAGATGGTGTTCTATACTGTATGTAATGATATGTCTATGTCTTCTAGATGGTGTTCTATACTGTATGTAATGATATGTCTATGTCTTCTATATGGTGTTCTATACTGTATGTAATGATATGTCTATGTCTTCTAGATGGTGTTCTATACTGTATGTAATGATATGTCTATGTCTTCTAGATGGTGTTCTATACTGTATGTAATGATATGTCTATGTCTTCTAGATGGTGTTCTATACTGTATGTAATGATATGTCTATGTCTTCTAGATGGTGTTCTATACTGTATGTAATGATATGTCTATGTCTTCTATACTCTATGTAATGATATGTCTATGTCTTCTATATGGTGTTCTATACTGTATGTAATGATATGTCTATGTCTTCTAGATGGTGTTCTATACTGTATGTAATGATATGTCTATGTCTTCTAGATGGTGTTCTATACTGTATGTAATGATATGTCTATGTCTTCTATATGGTGTTCTATACTGTATGTAATGATATGTCTATGTCTTCTATATGGTGTTCTATACTGTATGTAATGATATGTCTATGTCTTCTAGAGGGTGTTCTATACTGTATGTAATGATATGTCTATGTCTTCTATATGGTGTTCTATACTGTATGTAATGATATGTCTATGTCTTCTATATGGTCTTCTATACTCTATGTAATGATATGTCTATGTCTTCTATATGGTGTTCTATACTGTATGTAATGATATGTCTATGTCTTCTAGAGGTGTTCTATACTGTATGTAATGATATGTCTATGTCTTCTATACTCTATGTAATGATATGTCTATGTCTTCTATATGGTGTTCTATACTGTATGTAATGATATGTCTATGTCTTCTATACTCTATGTAATGATATGTCTATGTCTTCTATATGGTGTTCTATACTGTATGTAATGATATGTCTATGTCTTCTATGTGGTGTTCTATACTGTATGTAATGATATGTCTATGTCTTCTATATGGTGTTCTATACTGTATGCAATGATATGTCTATGTCTTCTATATGGTGTTCTATACTGTATGTAATGATATGTCTATGTCTTCTATATGGTGTTCTATACTCTATGTAATGATATGTCTATGACTTCTAGATGGTGTTCTATACTGTATGTATTGATATGTCTATGTCTTCTATATGGTGTTCTATACTGTATGTAGTGATATGTCTATGTCTTCTAGATGGTGTTCTATACTGTATGTAATGATATGTCTATGTCTTCTATATGGTGTTCTATACTGTATGTAATGATATGTCTATGTCTTCTATATGGTGTTCTATACTCTATGTAATGATATGTCTATGACGTCTAGATGGTGTTCTATACTGTATGTAATGATATGTCTATGTTTTCTATATGGTGTTCTATACTGTATGTAATGATATGTCTATGTCTTCTAGATGATGTTCTATACTGTATGTAATGATATGTCTATGTCTTCTATATGGTGTTCTATACTGTATGTAATGATATGTCTATGTCTTCTATATGGTGTTCTATACTGTATGTAATGATATGTCTATGTCTTCTAGATGATGTTCTATACTGTATGTAATGATATGTCTATGTCTTCTATATGGTGTTCTATACTGTATGTAATGATATGTCTATGTCTTATATATGGTGTTCTATACTGTATGTAATGATATGTCTATGTCTTCTAGATCTTCTCCACCATCTCAGCCAACATGTTATTTTTCCTCAGATTAGGCCTTGGAGTGAAGGTCTCTCTGCACTGAGGACAGCTATAGACCCCTTTCAGAACATCCTGATCCCAGCAGCCCTCAATACAGCTCAAATCAAATCAAATCAAATCAAATCAAATTTTATTGGTCACATGCGCCGAATACAACAGGTGCAGACATTACAGTGAAATGCTTACTTACAGCCCTTAACCAACAGTGCATTTATTTTAAACAGAAAAAGTAAGAATAAAACAACAACAAAAAAGTGTTGAGAAAAAAAAGAGCAGAAGTAAAAAATAAAGTGACAGTAGGGAGGCTATATATACAATAGAATAAAGTGACAGTAGGGAGGCTATATATACAGGGGGGTACCGTTGCATAGTCAATGTGCGGGGGCACCGGCTAGTTGAGGTAATATGTACATGTGGGTAGAGTTAAAGTGACTATGCATAAATACTTAACAGAGTAGCAGCAGCGTAAAAAGGATGGGGTGGGGGGGCAGTGCAAATAGTCCGGGTAGCCATGATTAGCTGTTCAGGAGTCTTATGGCTTGGGGGTAGAAGCTGTTGAGAAGTCTTTTGGACCTAGACTTGGCACTCCGGTACCGCTTGCCGTGCGGTAGCAGAGAGAACAGTCTATGACTAGGGTGACTGGAGTCTTTGACAATTTTGAGGGCCTTCCTCTGACACCGCCTGGTATAGAGGTCCTGGATGGCAGGGAGCTTTGCCCCAGTGATGTACTGGGCCGTACGCACTACCCTCTGTAGTGCCTTGCGGTCAGAGGCCAAGCAGTTGCCATACCAGGCGGTGATGCAACCAGTCAGGATGCTCTCGATGGTGCAGCTGTAGAATTTTTTGAGGATCTGAGGACCCATGCCAAATCTTTTTAGTCTCCTGAGGGGGAATAGGCTTTGTCGTGCCCTCTTCACGACTGTCTTGGTGTGTTTGGACCATGATAGTTCGTTGGTGATGTGGACACCAAGGAACTTGAAGCTCTCAACCTGTTCCACTACAGCCCCGTCGATGAGAATGGGGGCGTGCTCAGTCCTCTTTTTTTTCCTGTAGTCCACAATCATCTCCTTTGTCTTGGTCACGTTGAGGGAGAGGTTGTTGTCCTGGCACCACACGGCCAGATCTCTGACCTCCTCCCTATAGGCTGTCTCATCGTTGTCGGTGATCAGGCCTACCACTGTTGTGTCGTCGGCAAACTTAATGATGGTGTTGGAGTCGTGCCTGGCCATGCAGTCATGGGTGAACAGAGAGTACAGGAGGGGACTGAGCACGCACCCCTGAGGGGCCCCCGTGTTGAGGATCAGTGTGGCAGATGTGTTGTTACCTACCCTTACCACCTGGGGGCGGCCCGTCAGGAAGTCCAGGATCCAGTTGCAGAGGGAGGTGTTTAGTCCCAGGATCCTTAGCTTAGTGATGAGCTTTGAGGGCACTATGGTGTTGAATGCTGAGCTGTAGTCAATGAATAGCATTCTCACGTAGGTGTTCCTCTTGTCCAGGTGGGAAAGGGCAGTGTGGAGTGCGATAGAGATTGCATCATCTGTGGATCTGTTGGGGCGGTATGCAAATTGGAGTGGGTCTAGGGTTTCTGGGATTATGCTGTTGATGTGAGCCATGACCAGTCTTTCAAAGCACTTCATGGCTACAGACGTCAGTGCCACGGGTCGGTAGTCATTTAGGCAGGTTATCTTAGAGTTCTTGGGCACGGGGACTATGGTGGTCTGCTTGAAACATGTTGGTATTACAGACTCAGTCAGGGACATGTTGAAAATGTCAGTGAAGACACTTGCCAGTTGGTCAGCACATGCTCGGAGTACACGTCCTGGTAATCCGTCTGGCCCTGCGGCCTTGTGAATGTTGACCTGCTTAAAAGTCTTACTCACATCGGCTACGGAGAGCGTGATCACATAGTCGTCCGGAACAGCTGGTGCTCTCATGCATGCTTCAGTGTTGCTTGCCTCGAAGCGAGCATAGAAGTGGTTTAGCTCGTCTGGTAGGCTTGTGTCACTGGGCAGCTCGCGGCTGTGCTTCCCTTTGTAGTCTGTAATAGTTTTCAAGCCCTGCCACATCCGACGAGCGTCAGAGCCAGTGTAGTATGATTCAATCTTAGACCTGTATTGACTCTTTGCCTGTTTGATGGTTCGTCGGAGGTCATAGCGGGATTTCTTATAAGCGTCCGGGTTAGAGTCCCGTTCCTTGAAAGCGGCAGCTCTACCCTTTAGCTCAGTGCGGATGTTTCCTGTAATCCATGGCTTCTGGTTGGGGTATGTACGTACGGTCACTGTGGGGACGACATCATCGATGCACTTATTGATGAAGCCAGTGACTGATGTGGTGTACTCCTCAATGCTGTCTGAAGAATCCCTGAACATGTTCCAGTCTGTGCTAGCAAAACAGTCCTGTAGCTTAGCATCTGCGTCATCTGACCACTTTTTTATTAGCCGAGTCACTGGTGCTTCCTGCTTCAGTTTTTGCTTATAAGCAGGAATCAGGAGGATAGAGTTATGGTCAGATTTGCCAAATGGAGGGCGAGGGAGAGCTTTGTATGCGTCTCTGTGTGTGGAGTAAAGGTGGTCTAGAGTTTTTTCCCCTCTGGTTGCACATTTAACATGCTGGTAGAAATGAGGTAGAACGGATTTAAGTTTCCCTGCATTAAAGTCCCCTGCTACTAGGAGCGCTGCATCTGGATGAGCGTTTTCCTGTTGATTAATGGCCTTGTACAACTCATTCAGTGCAATCTTAATGCCAGCATTGGTTTGTGGTGGTAAATAGACAGCTATGAAAAGTATAGATGAAAACTCTCTTGGTAAATAGTGTGGTCTACAGCTTATCATAAGATACTCTACCTCAGGCGAGCAAAACCTTGAGACTTCCTTAGTATTTGATTTTGTGCACCAGCTGTTGTTTACAAAAATACAGAGACCGCCACCCCTCGTCTTACCCGAGTCTGCCGTTCTGTCCTGCCGATGTAGCGTATAGCCTGCTAGCTGAATGTTGTCATTGTTGTCATTCAGCCACGACTCCGTGAAACATAAGATATTACAGTTTTTAATGTCCCGTTGGTAGGATAACCGTAATCTTAAATCGTCCATTTTATTATCCAAAGCTTGAACGTTGGCTAATAGGATTGATGGGAGAGGCAGTTTACTCGTTCGCCGTCGGATCTTTACAAGGCACCCCGACCTACGTCCACGGTATCTCCGTCTCTTCCTCACGCGAATGACGGGGATCTGGGCCTTGTCTGGAGTCTGTAGAATATCCTTCGCGAACGCCTCGTTGAAAAAAAAGTGTTCGTCCAACGCGAGGTGAGTAATCGCTGTCCTGATATCCAGAAGCTCTCTTTGGTTATAAGAGACGATGGCATAAACATTATGTACAAAATAAATTACAAATAACGCGGAAAAACACACATAATAGTACAATTGGTTAGAGGGCTGTAAAACGGCAGCCATCTTCTTCCGGCGCTGTTCAGCTCCTACAGTAACTGTGTCCACAGGGGATGGTGACCGGCTCCTTCAGTAGATCAAGACAGACAGAACAACAGAACTGGTCCTGGTCCAGCAGAACTCCCTGCTGAGCCATTTGGACGGTTGTTCACTCTCACACAGACAGACGACACAGAGACTCAGATCAGTTTCGTTTCCACAGAAGAGAGTTTTTCGGAGGGCGATGACTTTCTGGATCTGCCAGATAGGTGAGGTTAGAGGGAGGGAGGGAGGGAGGGATAGAGAGAGAACTGCGTTCAACGTGGAGAGGGAGACAAATATTTTAGTTTCTAGGTTAGGGCCCTTCATTTGGAATAAATCTAACAAATATGAGTTGTTAGAATATATAAAGGGTAACAGTTCCTATGAAGTACATATTATAATTATTATAACAAGCTTCATAATGCCTTATAATACACTTATGTGTTATAACACTGATTATAAGTGTCTATAATAATTCATAAGTGGTTGTAATGGGGGGGTTTGATATTGATACAATATACTGTAGTTTAAATGAATACTGTATGTATTGACTGATCATTGAGAATGAGGTAATACTTTACATTACAGTGTGGGTATTACTGTTAGGTCTAGGGTCAGGGTTAGAGTTACTACATTCAGCAGTAACCCTAACCCTAGCCATATCTAGGACTAAAAAGAAAATACGTTTTATAATCAGAGTTCTTTGTATCTCTTCTTAGTCAGACAGAAACCCCCCACATTTTATAGGCGGACGGGGTTATGAACATATCCAATGAATTGTTTTCTGCAACCAGATGAAATGAAACTGCCTTTCAGCAGGAAAAGCTTCTCTAATAATCCTAACCATTGCTGGGTGTCTTCAGAGACTGAGGTATAGAGACACACTGTCAAGTCAAATCATCTGGCTGTGCTTTCAAGTCAAAACATTTATTATTTTCTATTCATAAAATTCTATTGTATTATATTCTTTGATAACATATTCTATCCATAGGCTCCACTCTGTATAGTGTTAATGATGACTGTTTGTTCTGTACATTGATTGAATGGTTAGGACTATCTCACTGTATTCACAGATTAAATCCCAAGAGACCAGGAGACCTAAAGGAAGCCTTCAACACTGTATCCCTTCATCCAGTCATAGTAAACAACCTCTGTCTGTCTGTCTGTACGTCTGTCTGTCTGTAAACACAGCCAACTTTTCTGCGGTGGTTGTTGTTGCTATCAGTGCTGCACAGCTATTTTCAGGTCTCTCCAGAGATGGTCGATCGGGTTCAACTCCAGGATCTGGCTGGACCACTCAAGGACATTCAGAGACTTGTCCCGAAGCCACTCCTGCGTCTTGGCTGTGTGCTTAGGGTTGTTGTCTTGTTGGAAGTTGAACCTTCGCCCCAGTCTGAGATCCTGAGCGCTCTGAAGCAGGTTTTCATCAAGGATCTCTCTGTACTTTGCTCTGTTCATTTTTCCCTCGATCCTGGCTATTCTCCCAGTCCGTGCCTCTGAAAAACATCCCCACATCCTGATGCTGCCACCACCATGCTTCACCATAGGGATGGTGCCATGTTTTCTACAGACGTGACGCTTGGCATTCAGGCCAAAGAGTTCAATCTTGGTTTCATCAGACCAGAGAATCTTCTTTCTCATGGTCTGAGAGTACTTTAGGATCCTTTTGGCAAACTCCAAGCAGGCTGTCATGTGTCTTTTACTGAGGAGTGGCTTCCGTCTGGCCACTCTACCATAAAGGCCTAATTGGTGGAGTGCTGCAGAGGTGGTTGTCCTTCTGGAAGTTTCTCCCATCTCCACAGAGGAACTCTGGAGCTCTGTCAGAGTTACCATCGGGTTCTTGGTCACTTCCCTGACCAAGGCCCTTCTCCCCCGATGCTCAGTTTGGCCAGGTGGCCAGCTCTAGGAAGAGTCTTGGTGGTTACAAACTTCTTCCATTTAAGAATAATGGAGGCCATTGTGTTCTTGGGGACCTTCAATGTTGCAGAAATGTTTTGGGACCCTTCCCCAGATCTGTGCCTCAACACAATCCTGTCTCAGGGCTCTACGGACAATTCCTTCACCCTCATGGCTTGGTTTTTGCTCTGACATGCACTGTCAACTGTGGGACCTTATATAGACAGCTGTGTGCCTTTACAAATCATGTCCAATCAATTGAATTTACCACAGGTGGACTCCAATCAAGTTGTAGAAACATCTCAAGGATGATCAATGGAAACAGGATGCACCTGAGCTCAATTTTGAGTCTCATAGCAAAGGGTCTGAATACTTATGTAAATAAGGTATTTCTGTCTTGTATTTTCAATAAGTGTGTAAAAATAAAAACCTGTTTTCGCTTTGTCATTATGTGGTATTGTGGGTAGAGTGATGAGGAAAATGTTTTATTTAATCAATTTTAGAATAAGGCTGTAACGTAATAAAATGTTGAAAAAGTCAAAGGGTCTGAATACTTTCCGAATGCACTGTATGGCAGCTAGAAATCAAAACTTGTCAGAACGCTGAGTGTGGATGTGGTGCAGGGAATCAAGCGCAGGCACAAAGGTGTTCGTCAACAGTCTTTAGTAGTCAAAAACAACTCCAAACAGGAGAAATAGCCAACCCAACCGGGAGGCAAGAGCGACAAAACGCACACACACAACAGTGCGTAAAATAAGAAAAGGCGCACGCAGTGCGAACTCGCAAAAACACACTAGGAGCGAAAACCCCATCAACAAGAACACAGCTGACAATAAACAATCACACATAACACCTGACCCAATTACGAAACTTAAATAGGGAACACAATCAAACACTAACAAGGGACAGGTGTACAAACAGACAAAACCAAACAAACATGAAACATCGAACGGTGGCAGCTAGTACTCCGGGGACGACGACCGCCGAAGCCTGCCCGAGCAAGGAGGAGGGGCAGCCTCGGCCGAAACCGTGACAAAACTGGATGGTCTTCAGAGATAGATGGGAGGGGCTTCGGGTAGCTGAAGGCGGGGACTAAAAACAAACAAAAGATAACTAATGTAAAATGTAGTGTCTGTGAAATGTATGTAGTATGTACATTTATAAGCTGGAAGTGGAAGCCTAAGTATTGTTTGTCCATTAGTTTAGGAGGGGTGGTAGGGTTAGGGGAAAATAATAAAGAAGGAAAATATATTTAAAATAATATTTACAAAACATATATATGGGGGATTGGAAATGATGCAGACAATTCCACAGATAGAAGCCCCAATATATCTGCAATGTTAAAGCTGGTCCTATAGCTTTGGCTTTGACCAGCTGGTGCTTCTTCAAAGCAGGAGATTCATAGGGAGGTTGGAGGTGAGTCTCACAGTAAGAGGCCAGACACGCCAGACAGGACATGAGGGCTTTCTGCTTTCTGGTCCCAGTGCAGACATCACACGCCACATCTCCAGGTCCAGCATAGCACAGAGCAGGAGGGGGAGCAGCCTGGAGTCCTGTCTTCTTCAGTTTCTCCACCATCTCAGCCAACATGTTATTTATCCTCAGAGTAGGCCTTGGAGTGAAGGTCTGTCTGCACTGAGGATGTCACACCCCACATCTAAAGGTCCAGCATGACAGTGAGCAGGAGGGGGAGCAGCCTGGAGTCCTGTCTTCTTCAGTTTCTCCACCAACTCAGCCAACATGTTATTTATCCTCAGAGTAGGCCTTGGAGTGAAGGTCTGTCTGCACTGAGGATGTCACACCCCACATCTAAAGGTCCAGCATGACAGTGAGCAGGAGAAGCAGCTTGGAGTCCTGTCTTCTTCAGTTTCTCCACCACTTAGGCGAGCACAGCACTCCTGTTCAGAATAGGTCTTGGGGTGAAGGTATGTCTGCACTGCACTCAATCTGGTTTATTTAGTACCCCAGCGCAGGTTAAGTAGTGGAAAGAACATGTTGGGTTATTTTGACCCAGACAGTTTGGTTGCGTGAATAACCCAATATGTTGGGTTGTTAGTATTAACAGAACACGGGTTAATTTAACCATCAGTTGGGTATTTTTTACTCTCATGCTTGGTTGACCTAGCAACTGGGTCTGTTTTAATGTCATGCTTGGTTGACCTAGCAACTGGGTCTGTTTTAATGTCATGCTTGGTTGACCTAGCAACTGGGTCTGTTTTAATGTCATGCTTGGTTGACCTAGCAACTGGGTCTGTTTTAATGTCATGCTTGGTTGACCTAGCAACTGGGTCTGTTTTAATGTCATGCTTGGTTGACCTAGCAACTGGGTCTGTTTTAATATCATGCTTGGTTGACCTAGCAACTGGGTCTGTTTTAATGTCATGCTTGGTTGACCTAGCAACTGGGTCTGTTTTAATGTCATGCTTGGTTGACCTAGTAACTGGGTCTGTTTTAATGTCATGCTTGGTTGACCTAGCAACTGGGTCTGTTTTAATGTCATGCTTGGTTGACCTAGCAACTGGGTCTGTTTTAATGTCATGCTTGGTTGACCTAGCAACTGGGTCTGTTTTAATGTCATCCTTACTGTAGGTTATTTTAAGGCGTTTACATACTGTAAACTCAATGTTTCCTTATTAAATTCTTCTATAATATGTAGAGTATTTATTACATATTATAATAAGGTATACCACTGTATCATAGCCCAACAATGAGACATACGTGGACTTTTAGGAAACTCTATAAGCATAATTGAAGCAACAAAAATGTCAATGTTCAACCTTAACATATGCTAACTACGCAACAGACCAGATGAACAGGAATTATATTTACTCTCATGGGTGGCTAAAAATAACTATCTGAAAGCCACACCCCTACTAAACTATGCCTACAGTCTTCTGATCTGACCTGCTGGGTCATATCTCAATAACCAAGCAACAATAACCCAACACCCAGCATCCATAACCCAGCAGTTTTTAAAGAAAACAACCCAACTAGGTGACCCAACGCCTGCAACCCAACATTTGGGTCAACCAAACAACCCAGTATTGTTTAGAGTGTGGGGACAGGTGTAGACCCCTTTCAGATCAT
This sequence comes from Coregonus lavaretus, assembly GCF_964263955.1. Taxonomy (NCBI): domain Eukaryota; kingdom Metazoa; phylum Chordata; class Actinopteri; order Salmoniformes; family Salmonidae; genus Coregonus; species Coregonus lavaretus. The sequence goes on from NW_028162122.1 coordinate 59,765, forward strand.
CCTGATCCCAGCTTTCTTTAATACAGCCCATACAGTAGCTGTGTCCACAGGCAGTAGTCACCGGATCCTTCAGTGGATCCAGACAGACGGAGCAACAGAACAGTTCTAGATTGTCAGCCATTTTAGTGCTTTCACCTGAAGGTTGAGCAACAGGGTGTCAAAGATGCCTTTCTGTTTCATGGAACTCTACACCAGAGGACAGGGAGTGGCTTCCTCTTGACTGTGTACTCTGTATCTACCGGTTTTTGGGGGATGGAAGTCAAGCTAAGAAGATGACGTTGCATACAGCTGTGTCCACAGGGAATAGTAACTGGATCCTTTGGTAGATCCAGACAGCAGAGTGGATATTTTAAAAGGGCCTCTGCAATGTCCATACAACAAACTGCACAGCAGAGTATCAGAGATAACTTTAATTTCTTTGAAAGTCTGAGTGGTGGGGGAGGCCTTTTAGATCTGTTTGGAGACGTTAGTCCTGGATGGATGCACTGAGGTATATAGGGATGGAAGCCATAGTGACGTGTAACCAAATATAAGGTTGTGGTAAAACATTACAACGTTTTAAAGGTTCCATAAATGTACAGTGACCTATTCAGAAGCCACAGTGGTGAATGATGAATATGTCAAATCAAAAGTTTTCTTTCATTTTCAGTCATGTAAAATGATCATAAATTGTAAAGAAACATGTGGATGCAGTGGGGTGCAAATACCTCTGTAGAATTAATTATGCGAGAAATGGCAGTGGAAACGGCTTTATGCACAAATATTGATATAATAACCATCATTTTGAAGTAAACTTGGAGTCACGCGATGATATGGTGTGTGGTCCTCCCACTACGACTCAGGTCATAGCCTGCTAGGAATATGGGACCAAATACTAAACTTTTGACAAAGTGTAATACACTATAAGTGAATTTGTCCAAATACTTATGACACCTACATATGGAGGGCCCAGATAAATACAGTATATTTATTTCTAAACAGTAAAACAGACATTAATGAAAATACCCTCAAATAAAAGGTGACATTCTGTACTGTCGCCTCATATAAAACATTTAATATCAATTCTAAAATGCTGGAGTATAGAGCCGAATTCAAAGTTTAATAAATTAAAAAACCAAGGGTGGGTCAAAATTATTCAATAAAACAAATTTGGCCATGAAGAAGTTTCAGTAGATTAGGAACTGCTTCCTATAAAAGCTATGTGGTGTATAATATAGCTGGACATTATAAAGTCTGCTTCCTATAAAGCTTCCTATAAAGCTATGTGGTGTATAATGTAGCTGGACATTGTAAAGTCTGCTTCCTATAAAACTATGTGGTGTATAATGTAGCTGGACATTGTAAAGTCTGCTTCCTATAAAGCTATGTGGAGTATAATGTAGCTGGACATTATAAAGTCTGCTTCCTATAAAGCTATGTGGACTATAATGTAGCTGGACATTGTAAAGTCTGCTTCCTATAAAGCTATGTGGAGTATAATGTAGCTGGACATTGTAAAGTCTGCTTCCTATAAAGCTATGTGTAGTATAATGTAGCTGGACATTGTAAAGTCATACACACAATTATATTACTTCTTATTGACATTCAACCTGGGAATGAAAATGTAAGAAATTAATGTACAAACATGTCTAAAACAAATCCTGCAACAAAGGACCAGGTGTGAATGTTCTGGGGGGTCTAAGTCTACCCCTAACCAGTTTGAATACACTGTTTGATTTCACCCCCAGACCCCAAAACACACCCCATTCAAAACAGTTTTAACAGCCCCCCACCCGATGCAACTCAATATTAAGAAGGCATACAGTCAGTGTACAGACCAATGCACTACCCCCAGGATCACAACAAGCCCCTCACACATTGGACCACACACACACAATGTGAATGGAAATATATTATTATATTTTTATATATTACAACCCATCACAAGAAAGGGTGTTGGTTATTTTAGTTTTACAAGTAACCTTTCTTGCACATGTCCTTACTTAAAAAATAAGCATGTTTGTCTTGTTTGAATCAGCCCAATTCTCTGGTTATAAATAAAATAACCATGATTGGCAGAATGTTTAATTCACATCTCTGGCTATTAATAGATTGTGGAACTATGAAAAATAGGGAATAATGTTCCCAACACACCCACCTCACAGTTCCTACACAGACCCTGAGGCACCATGCAGGTCTGACACCAGAGGAGGCTGGTGGGAGGAGCTATAGGAGGACGGGCTCATTGTAATGGCTGGAATGGAATCAATGGAAGGTATCAAACACAAACACATGAAACCACATGTTTGACTGAGTTCCATTTATTCCATTCCAGACGTCACAATGAGCCTGTCCTGCTATAGCTCCTCCCACCAGACTCCACTGCCTGACAACCATTCTATTGTCTTGAGGACTTTACAACCATTTGGTCTGATCAAAGAGCAGGACACCCTTTCAAATAGATACATCCTCTCAGCCTTGATGACTAAACTAATCAAAGACTAACACACACACACACACCACAGTAATCTGATCATGGTGACTCCACAGTAATAACATTTATAACTCATAAGTCACCAGGTGTGATTTACCTTTTGACAGATGAAACCCTACATCAACTACTAATGACTTATGGGAGGAAGTGAGCATTTCACATATTAAGATATAATACAAGGATACTTCATTTGTGTGTTGTACTTAGTCAATTGAAAATGTGCTTAAAGTTTTGAAAAAAACAGCCTTTTTGATGATCTGTTTTGAGTTTTGTATTAAGAGTTGTGAAATTCTACCACATACTTGTGAAAATAGTACAAAAGTGATTATAAAATCTATAATACAAGGATACTTCCTTAAAATGTACTTATTTTGTGTTATGCAGTTATGTTATTGAAACAGAATAAGTCTAATGAGAGAATAAATAAGTCCAGTCCAACCATTACCTCTCTCCTCTTTCACATCCCTCTATCATCACTCCATGGGTGTGTCCCAATAATCTCTCCTTCCTCCTGAAGTGTATCATTCCTTCACTACTCCTCTCAAATGTAAAAGCATTGGATTGGTGTTGGCATGGGGTAGAGGGAGTTTACATATACCAGTCATTTCCTTTTAAATCCATGAAGGGAAGTGGACAAGTTCAAACTTAGAAAGGAGATAATAGTTCCACACCCCATGTGTCCTGATAACTACAGGAATGGAACCATATTGAGGTTGGCTGCTTTCTATACGGTTTGATGGGAGAGAGAGAGGCAGAGAGAGAGAGAGAGAGAGAGAGAGAGAGAGAGAGACAGAGACAGAGACAGAGACAGAGACAGAGACAGAGAGAGACAGAGAGAGAGAGAGAGAGACAGAGACAGAGAGAGAGAGAGAGAGAGAGAGAGAGAGAGAGAGAGAGAGAGAGAGAGAGAGAGGCAGAGAGAGAGAGGCAGAGAGAGAGAGGCAGAGAGAGAGAGAGAGAGAAGAGAAAGAGAAAGAAAGAGAGAGAGAGAGAGAGAGAGAGAGAGAGAGAGAGAGAGAGGCAGAGAGAGAGAGGCAGAGAGAGAGAGAGAGAGAGAGAGAGAGAGAGAGAGAGAGAGAAGAGAAAGAGAAAGAGAGAGAGAGAGAGAGAGAGAGAGAGAGAGAGAGAGAGAGAGAGAGAGAGAGAGAGAGAGAGAGAGAGAGAGAGAGAGAGAGAGACGGGACATCAGGTAAAGTTCTGGAGATGAGGGAATATGTGTGCAGAAAGAAACCCTCCAGTATGGTTAACCCCAGTTAGGCCCAGTATGGACTATCAATACAAGTGACCATTTAGAATGTGACCCAGTTCAATGGGTCTTAACAGAACTGGGGGATGTCAACCATGAAGTTGTCTAAACACAACTGGAATATAATTTGTTTGTGATTCATTGTTAATGGATTTTCCATTAGGAACACAGGGGAAAACCTAACACAACAACACACATAACACACAACCAATAAAAACAAAGGGGGAGGAAACCACTAAAGTCATTACCATATTGTCATTTTCTAACGACAGGGAGAAAACATGTAAAATCTAGAAGACTACTTTAGATCTGGTCAGAAGTAGCCTAGTGCACTACGTAGGGAACAGGGTGTCATTTGGGCCAGAGTCAGTAACTCATTTTACATTTTACATTTTAGTCATTTAGCAGACGCTCTTATCCAGAGCGACTTACAGTTAGCACATACATTATTTTATCGAACCCACAACCCTGGCGTTGCAAACGCCATGCTCTACCAACTGAGCTACATCCCCTGCCGGCCATTCCCTCCCCTACCCTGGACGACGCTGGGCCAATTGTGCGCCGCCCCTGGGTATGAATTTTCTCTCTATCTTATCTGTCTTCTATATGATGTTCTCCTCTCCTCCTCTCTTCTCTCCTCTATTCACTCTATTCTATCATCCACACCACATGCCAGCTTCAACACAATCCATTTACAAGTTAAAGACACACCTTGGAATAAATAGCAAAGGAAAACTACTACTAGATGGATTTTTTATTTCCCATCACCATGAATCATATTTAATAACTGAACAGTAGCAGACCTAACTTAATCTGTTCCTGACTCTGGATAGTGGATTAAAAAGACCATCAATCTCCAATGATATTAAAGTACAATTCTGAACATTACTGATATACTGAGTGGCAAGTCAAGATATGTGCTGGGTTTTTATTGTTTGGTTAACAGCACCACCTGCTGGACAGGTTTAATGTTGCTTGACTGAGCAGTATGGGAGAATAAATTATACCAAACTTAGGGCCGGTTTCCCGGACATCTCCATTGAACATGCTTTTTAGTCTAGGACTAGGCTTCATCTGTGTCCGGGAAACGGGCCCATATAGTTCAATTAGCAAGTAAGTAACACTACCTGTTCCATGATACTGAGGAAAATGACATTGAGACAGAGAACCAATTGAGAAAACATTTCAATGGTTCTGAATGACAACCAACATACATTAACAGCAAACATCATGATTAATGTAAATGTAGCCAATTAAAACATTGCATTTGATAAAAATATGTTATTACGTTTTAATTACACTCTGAAGATTAAATCAGTCAGACAAAAATAATTGTACAGAAAAACAGAGTATTATATCTGGGGACCATCACCACCTGCATGACTAGTATCTATGTGGACCCTAATACAGTTTAACCAGCTCAGCTATAGACTACACCAGCATGACTAGTATCTATGTGGACCCTACTACAGTTTAACCAGCTCAGCTATAGACTACACCAGCATGACTAGTATCTATGTGGACCCTACTACAGTTTAACCAGCTCAGCTATAGACTACACCAGCATGACTAGTATCTATGTGGACCCTACTACAGTTTAACCAGCTCAGCTATAGACTACACCAGCATGACTAGTATCTATGTGGACCCTACTACAGTTTAACCAGCTCAGCTTTAGACTACACCAGCATGACTAGTATCTATGTGGACCCTACTACAGTTTAACCAGCTCAGCTATAGACTACACCAGCATGACTAGTATCTATGTGGACCCTACTACAGTTTAACCAGCTCAGCTATAGACTACACCAGCATGACTAGTATCTATGTGGACCCTACTACAGTTTAACCAGCTCAGCTATAGACTACACCAGCATGACTAGTATCTATGTGGACCCTACTACAGTTTAACCAGCTCAGCTATAGACTACACCAGCATGACTAGTATCTATGTGGACCCTACTACAGTTTAACCAGCTCAGCTATAGACTACACCAGCATGACTAGTATCTATGTGGACCCTACTACAGTTTAACCAGCTCAGCTATAGACTACACCAGCATGACTAGTATCTATGTGGACCCTACTACAGTTTAACCAGCTCAGCTATAGACTACACCAGCATGACTAGTATCTATGTGGACCCTACTACAGTTTAACCAGCTCAGCTATAGACTACACCAGCATGACTAGTATCTATGTGGACCCTACTACAGTTTAACCAGCTCAGCTATAGACTACACCAGCATGACTAGTATCTATGTGGACCCTACTACAGTTTAACCAGCTCAGCTATAGACTACACCAGCATGACTAGTATCTATGTGGACCCTACTACAGTTTAACCAGCTCAGCTATAGACTACACCAGCATGACTAGTATCTATGTGGACCCTACTACAGTTTAACCAGCTCAGCTATAGACTACACCAGCATGACTAGTATCTATGTGGACCCTACTACAGTTTAACCAGCTCAGCTATAGACTACACCAGCATGACTAGTATCTATGTGGACCCTACTACAGTTTAACCAGCTCAGCTATAGACTACACCAGCATGACTAGTATCTATGTGGACCCTACTACAGTTTAACCAGCTCAGCTATAGACTACACCAGCATGACTAGTATCTATGTGGACCCTACTACAGTTTAACCAGCTCAGCTATAGACTACACCAGCATGACTAGTATCTATGTGGACCCTACTACAGTTTAACCAGCTCAGCTATAGACTACACCAGCATGACTAGTATCTATGTGGACCCTACTACAGTTTAACCAGCTCAGCTATAGACTACACCAGCATGACTAGTATCTATGTGGACCCTACTACAGTTTAACCAGCTCAGCAGTACCACAGAGATAAAACCCAGGATAGAGGGGCTGAGTGAATGTGGTCTGGACTCTGTGGAGGAGGGTCATTGTGTCAGAGACGCTGTAGAAGGACAGAGTACCTGCCTTGTGATCCAGGTACACTCCTACTCTGGAGGACTGAGGGCCTGATACTTCAGTCCTAACATTATTGTGTCTGAAACAATAACTACCACTATAACACTCTAAACTCCAGGACTTGTCATTGAATCCAAATGGACCATCTGTCTCTGTTCTGCTGATGTCTTTATATGAGACTGCTGTATGAATACACCCCCCACTCCACTCCACCTCCCAGTAACAGCGTCCAGACAGACCCTCTCTACACAGAACCGTCAAGTATTTGGTGAATCTGTCTGGATGAACAGGATATGGTTGGACTTGGCCTGTAAGTGTCACCTTTATGTTCCTTTTAGACAGAGAGAGGAGTGTGTGTGCTGTGTTTGGGTCCAGTGTGAGCTGACAGGAATCTGGGAGAAGAGCAGAGCAGAGACCAATGAGGGGAGTTAGAACAATAAGTGAAGTCAGATACTGTATCTACCCTGTCTTTGATTAGAGCACAGCAGAGTTCAAATCAGAGAAATATGAGGAGTCAGATAGATACCCAGTCTTTGATTAGATCTACTATTGCTATATATTTCTAGAGGGATTGTTAGGAGTGTCAGTAAAAAGAGACTGTTAGTTACTTCAGAATAAAGAGACTCACATTGTAAGAACTGTTCTCTGGTCTTGGGCTCTGGAGGCAGTACAACATCCACTATATTCACTACAGACACACAAACACATTCACAGAGAGAGGGAATGTTATCATCGTACCATATTCCACATGTATATGACTAGTAGGGAACTTTCAATGTTCTAAAGTTGATGTTCTTATTATTTTCAACACACCTGTAGTGGAGATCTTGGTCCATTCTCCTTTAAGGACGTCTTCTAGTTTCTCTCTCAGTTCAGACACAGTCTTACTCACATCTCCAAAGTACTGAAGAGGACGGACAACGATGCTGGGTAAGTCTGAAGATACACTGGTACCGGAGAGAGACTGATAACTCTGGAGACAGAGACAGAGAGAGAGAGAGAGAGAGAGAGAGAGAGAGAGAGAGAGAGAGAGAACAGAACCAAATGATTGAGAGTTTCACATTGAGTTTTAGTTTCATATCACATGTATCAAGGCAGTTGAGTTACCTGGAGGAAATGGATGTGATCCTCTGTGTGTGAGAGCTGCTCCAGCTCAGTGCTTCTCTTCCTCAGCTCAGCTATCTCCTGCTCCAGTTGCTCCAGGAGTCCTTCAGCTTGACTCACTTGAGCCTTCTCTTGGGCTCTGATCAGCTCCTTCACCTCAGAGCGCCTTCTCTCAATGGAGCGGATCAGCTCAGTAAAGATCTTATCACTGTCCTCCACTGCTGCCTGTGCAGAGCTCTGTTAAGAGAGAGAGAGAGAGACTGACTTGTCTTACTTTAATGAGCCATCCTCATTACACTAACACCCCCACTCCTAAAAGCACATTGCGTGCCACCACAACCTCTACACAATCACATTATCCAGTACCCAACACCACAGTACAATACACCAACCAGCACCACATTCCAACCGTCCATCCAACCCCTCCTTTCCAGCCGTACAGACAGCCCCCCTGAGCCCCCATACCTCCTGAAACATCTCCACACTGTTGATCATTTTGTACAACTCAAACTCAACCCTAAGGCGTCAACAGTAATGGCATTACCCTGGCAACACAGAAAAAACATGATGAACAGTCTGTCATTGCAGAAAACGGACACCCCTCCCCAACTCCCAGGTCAACCCGAACCAACCAGCTATTGGTGTCCAGGGCTCCATGTAATACCCTCCACTGGACGACCCCTGACCTTTCCAGCACTGGGAGCTTATAGAGCCCCTCCACCTATACCCTGCCATGCTCTCAGCCCCCACAACCCCCTGCCACTGATGCCCCTTCACTCCCACTAAGCTCAGAGTGTTAAAAGTCAGTAAGTCCTCCGGACTCTCCTGCCAGTCCCCAGTCTCTGCTGTCCCTTGCAGTGGTGGAAACGGTGGTGGCCCCTCCTCAGGCTGCTCCAGCCCTCAGTACTGCAGCATAGAAATCAGAGACCCCTGCTGTATTGAGTCTCTCCGGCCGCATGATGAAGAGCTGCTGATCCAGCCCCAAACCACCAGCCCTCCTCAACAGAGCACATGCTGGTTCCCTCCCGCCCACCTCCGTACGGTACAGTAGCAACACACGTCCTGTCCAATAATTCCCCAGAACTTTTTATAAAAATCCACAGGCAGACCGTCTGAGAGACGGCAGCTGAGAGTTTGTGAAAGGCCAGGGAAATGTCTATTTGATTTCTCTGTGACAGAGAGAGTTTGGAAAGGTCTGTGAGCAGAACCTGAGAAAACCCAGGATCACAGAGTTCTGCCCTCTATAAATCAGAGTACAACTCCACAGCCGCAGCCTCATCTCCTCACAACAGAAGTTACCCACCCATCAGGCTCCCTCATCTCCCCACAACAGAAGTTACCCACCCATCAGGCTCCCTCATCTCCCCCGCAACAGAAGTTACCCACCCATCAGGCTCCCTCATCTCCCCACAACAGAAGTTACCCACCCATCAGGCTCCCTCATCTCCCCACAACAGAAGTTACCCACCCATCAGGCTCCCTCATCTCCCCACAACAGAAGTTACCCACCCATCAGGCTCCCTCATCTCCCCACAACAGAAGTTACCCACCCATCAGGCTCCCTCATCTCCCCCACAACAGAAGTTACCCACCCATCAGGCTCCCTCATCTCCCCACAACAGAAGTTACCCACCCATCAGGCTCCCTCATCTCCCCACAACAGAAGTTACCCACGCATCAGGCTCCCTCATCTCCCCCACAACAGAAGTTACCCACCCATCAGGCTCCCTCATCTCCCCACAACAGAAGTTACCCACCCATCAGGCTCCCTCATCTCCCCACAACAGAAGTTACGGACCCATCAGGCTCCCTCCTCTCCCCCACAACAGAAGTTACTCCCCCTTCTGCTGTCCCCACCTCTGCCAAAAGCCTTGGAAGCTTGAGCAAAAAAGTGACATCTTGGAAGAGCTTTACATGGAATTTCCAATAGGACACCTGCCTGGGCCCTGGTGAAACAGAGAACTGAGCCCTGTACTAGGTGCAGACACATTTTGGAAAGCAAAGACAAGGGCATTGATTTTGGCAATAACCACTAACAACCTACCCTTACACACCTCTTTTGCTACCCCTGCACTAAGATTTGTGCCATGGCTCAGCACCTGCGCCCCCTTACACCAGACCCCCAATACACTTCATTAATCACATCACTGTGTGTCTCTTGCTAAAATAATCACGTTTAAATGTTTTTGTTTGACATATTCCCCCAGTCTCTGCCGCCGTTCATGTTAAGGAAGTCTAACCGTGAAATCTCCATAAGAGGTGGGAGGGAAATCACCACAATCAGAAACCAGTAGAGAAGCCCATAAAGCCACCATGCCAGAAAAAACCATCAATTTAAGCAGATTCTGAAGACATGCCCTTAAGAACCCATGACCCATTTTCTCAGCCTATACCGCTTCCTGGGTGAGAGGACACTAAACCCCTCATTCTTCATCACGTGTTGTACTTACCTTACAAACCTTCCAGGATCAATCAAATAAGACTCCAGCAGAACCTTCTTTTTCCCCTTTAGTCTCCATCAGGAACCTAGAAAGTTCTCTCACCGTATATACTGGGCCCTCAGCCTGACTGGCTGTCAGCTCTGGATCCAATGAGCCGTCTGAAAACGAGACGCCTTGTCCTCCGCTCCCGCAGACTCACCTCCCCCCTCTTCCTCTTCCTCCTCCTCCATTGGCATGGTACCGTCCTCCTCCTCCCCAGTCTCTGCCCCCCTGCACTTCCCCCCTGATCAGAGCCTCTTCCCCAATGACAGGCAATATTTCCTGGGATGAGCCCACCAAGCCTTCGCCCACCGGAGTCTCTGTTACTACAGAAACCTGCCTCAGCTCATGTAGCCCAGCTGCAACCCTCCCCACCACCGCTTTCTCCACGGCCTGCGCACCACCACTTGACCCTGCTCTACTCTCCTCCTTCCTGGTACCACCACCACTTGACCCTGCTCTACTCTCCTCCTTCCTGGTACCACCACCACTTGACCCTGCTCTACTCTCCTCCTTCCTGGTACCACCACCACTTGACCCTGCTCTACTCTCCTCCTTCCTGGTACCACCACCACTTGACCCTGCTCTACTCTCCTCCTTCCTGGTACCACCAACACTTGACCCTGCTCTACTCTCCTCCTTCCTGGTACCACCACCACTTGACCCTGCTCTACTCCCCTCCCTCCTGGTACCACCACCACTTGACCCTGCTCTACTCTCCTCCTTCCTGGTACCACCACCACTTGACCCTGCTCTACTCTCCTCCTTCCTGGTACCACCACCACCACTTGACCCTGCTCTACTCTCCTCCTTCCTGGTACCACCACCACTTGACCCTGCTCTACTCTCCTCCTTCCTGGTACCACCACCACTTGACCCTGCTCTACTCTCCTCCCTCCTGGTACCACCACCACTTGACCCTGCTCTACTCTCCTCCCTCCTGGTACCACCACCACTTGACCCTGCTCTACTCTCCTCCCTCCTGGTACCACCACCACTTGACCCTGCTCTACTCTCCTCCCTCCTGGTACCACCACCACTTGACCCTGCTCTACTCTCCTCCCTCCTGGTACCACCACCACTTGACCCTGCTCTACTCTCCTCCCTCCTGGTACCACCACCACTTGACCCTGCTCTACTCTCCTCCCTCCTGGTACCACCACCACTTGACCCTGCTCTACTCTCCTCCTTCCTGGTACCACCACCACTTGACCCTGCTCTACTCTCATCCCTCCTGGTACCACCACCACTTGACCCTGCTCTACTCTCCTCCCTCCTGGTACCACCACCACTTGACCCTGCTCTACTCTCCTCCCTCCTGGTACCACCACCACTTGACAACTTTCATGTTTTGAAATTATACTTCATTACTATAATGATTATCAATAAGCCTAAACATTAATTCAGTCACCTCTGGTCGACAAAAACATATTTTCCTAGTACATTAATTGTCAAATTCATCAACCAGCATCGAGCACTCTGCCTTCTCAGGCAAGCGAAGGGCATGTTGAGGTAAATATGCTCACCGCCAAGGTTGCATTATGTAATTTATTGGTGGGCTGGAAGATGCAGTGTTTTTTCTTTTCTATTCAGAGGCTATTTACTCCCAATATGAGATCATTTTATATAGAAGGTTTTTATAATGCATGTTTACTAGGGTTGAGGTTAGCGCATCTGAGTAGGGATTATTTGGGTTCAATACCTGTCCTACCTATCAATCATATTGCTGCTTGTAGCCTATAACTGATGATCCCCACACTAGAAACACCCAAAACTATCTGTGCTAGCAAACCCTGTGTTCCACCCCTCCCCTGTGTAACCTTGAAGTTTGGTAAGAAACAAACACTTGTCTACGAAAAGAGACATGTTTAACGGATTCCGCTTGGCACCCAGCCGAGAGCACACGGAAACCACTTGCAAATTTACCAAAACTAACCAACTACTTGCGGTCTGTTCGGAAGCAATAAACGGAGGCAGATTAGCCACCACAACTCTTATCGAAAGAGGCGACATCTGCACCAACACACCCCTCACAACAAGACAAACCTTTTTCATTAACACAACCACCGCCTTGTTCATTCTGGATGCAGAGTCCAGATGTTCCGCTCCAACCTGTTCGCCGACCATGAGCAAAACTTCCTCCACACCTTTCTCCGGAACGGACCCGAAGCGACAGCGTTTCTTCTCCACTCGGTTGAGGCCATCACGCCGCCCTAACAAACTACCCCTACTCCCCCCTCAACTCTAAACGATAAACAGTGGAAACCAATAAACAAACCCTCAAACCATGAGGAAATACATTCATAAAATACGCAAGAACCAAAAGAAAAAAGAATAGTAGCCCTCCTCACGAACCACAAAGTCTCACACACAACCAACTTCTTCTTCTATGATATAATGGCGGTCCACAAACCAACGTTAAAGGTGCATGCCGCCACCTACTGTGCTGGAGTGTGTGGTCAATCACGGTTTCCAACATTTCTAAATCCTCCTACCTAACTCATTACTTCTGAGAAAATAAAGAAGAGCCCTACTAACTTCTAATAGACCCTCCCCCATCCCCAAAATCCCTTCCAAACACCCCCAACCCCATCCAACCTCAATGACCCTACACTTCAATCTTTCCCTCTCTTCAACATACTTACAACAATATAACAACACATGCTCCACCGTTTCATCGACCGTACCTTCCAGACACAAACCATTCCCATGCTTGCCAACCAGATGTAATGACGAGTTCAATGTACAATGTCCTACGCGCAATCAAGTAAACACCACCTCTTCCTTCCTAATCTGACTTTTGAATCTTGGTCCATCGACCTTTCTGTAAAACTGTAAACTATTCATATAAATGCCGGCCCTTGTGCTCAGAGTACCATCTCTTCTGCCACACATCTATCAAAATGGCTCTGATCTTACATTTGGCCTCACCTCTACCCAGTGGAACATTAATATAAATTATATCTAGTTTCAAAGATCTTTTAGCTAACTGGTCTACAATTTCATTCCCTTCCACACCCGAATGTGCTGGTACCCAGCAGAATCTCACCACTAAACCCATTCTCTCAATTCTCCATAATAACATGAATACCTCCAATAGCAGGTCACTCCTATTAGATTTACCAGATGATAAACTATTCAATACAGACAGAGAATCTGACCATACTATAATTCTAACAGGTTGTACGTCCTCCACCCACTGGAGGGCAACTATTATCACCAACAGTTCAACTGAGTATACTGACAGTTCATCTGTTAGTCTTCTACATATCTGCACATCAAATTCAGGAACGTAAACGCCTGCTCCTGTGAGCCCACTATTTGGGTCCTTGGATCCATCTGTGAAAAGTGGTAGAAAAGCATAAAAACTTCTACCAATGTAATTGTCAACCAGTTTCACTATATCACTGACTTCAAACCAATCTTTCCTTTTCTCTACCAAGGTTAGATCAACAACAGGGTCTGGGAGTAACCATGGAGGAACATCCCCTATCACCACAGAAGGGCCAACCTCCAACTCCCTCAAACCACTCTCATCAGCAAGCTTTCCAACTGTCCAACCAAAACCACTGCCTTGTCTACTAGTATATTCCCAACAGTCATCTAGAACAGTAGCAGTGGGATGCTCAACCTCACAGCCTTTCAACCCAATAAGATAATGACCATTTTTTACGCTGTATATCCAAAGGCATCTCTCCTGCCTCCACCAGTAAGGCACATACAGATGTTGATTTAAATGTACCAATACATATCCTTAAAGCTTTATACTGGATTCTGTACAGCTTCTGAAGCCAAGTTTTGCCTTGTTCGATAAACTATACACCCGTAATCAGTTGGCGTCCTGATCAGAGCTCTATAAATATCCATCAACAATTGTCTGTCAGCACCCTATTCATAACCAGAGACCCACACAACCAACTACCGTGAAAGTTAATGAATGGGAGAGACAGAGACATCGTTACAACACTGTACATAGCCATAATATAACGGTTCTTCTTCTTTGGAGTTTAACGGCGGTTGGCATCCAATATGTTGCATTACCGCCCCCAACTGGACTATAATATAAATCCATTATACTTTGTGATACAAAATGGGAAAAGGGGAAATTATAATAATACAAAAAACACCTTTCCAACTAACCCTACACTCATTAAATACCCACTACCCCATTCCACTACTTTGACCCTATCTGCTCCTGCACCATGCCAACGGCCTGGGAGGACGGGACACCACCACTCAACACACCCTGTAACTCTTCTGAAGTCAAATACTTCTCTGCAGCTGCCACCACAATATCTATTTTCTGTGATTTAATTTCCATTTCTGCGGTACAGTTGATAACCATTGCTATGAACGCTAAGAAGCTAACTTTACTGAAGCATATATCACTCGTTGGCCTATCCCTCTGTGCTGGCACAGATCTACTACTCACAGGGATCCTCAGGGATCCTCTCAGGATCTCTCACCCTTGACCCATCCTCCTCTACTTTCTTCACTGCCTCAGCATACGACACCTTCTGCACTACTCTGACTCTAGCCACCTCAACCTGCCTCTCTCGCACCGGACACTTCCGATCCCCAGCAACATGGGCATCCCAACAGTTGACACACATAACTTTATCCACCGAAACTACACAATCCTCTATCCCCTCCTGCACAATTCCCACATCTTGGAATCTCCCTCCTACAAACTGCTGCAACATGACCATAAACATTGCACATGAATCAGAGCAGTGGATTCAGCACAAAAGCTCTAACAGGATAACTGATATATCCTACCATGACTTTGTCGGGTAAAGACTCAAAACTCAAAAGGACTGACAGTGACTCCTCTGTTTCACCACGCTCACCACCGGGTCTGTGTTGCACCAAACGGCGGGAATCACAAACACCAGCAGTCTTCAACCTTAATTGCTCCACTTCTACACTTAACGCTACCCCAGAAATCACTCCTTTCAATGGTGCCCTGTTCCTAAGAGCAAAGCAAGAAACAGATCTTGACCCAAGTTGCGTGACACGGAGCGCCCACTCCCTCTGGTCAGAAGAAACACAAACAAATATCCCAAGTCCACTACAGGTTACCTTCACTGATTCAACTGCACCCACCTCCTTTCCCACCCACCCTGAAACCACAAATGGATAAGCCAAAAGGTATGGATCCACTTTCTCCTACAATGTAACTCCTACTGCACCAGATTCTTCTTTATCATGTCCATTGATGCCAGGCTCTGGTTCTGAGCTCATCACCACACCTTCTACCTCACTTAACTCTCCCTCATTCATTTCCATTTCACCTCCTGAACTCGGTCTGGCGAATGGCTCACTCTGTTTGCACTTGAATTATAACATTTGAAATGTCTCTATTCCTTTGGAACTTTTGTGAGTGTAATGTTTACTTTTAATTTCTGATTGTTTATTATCTATTTCACTTGCTTTCGCAATGTAAACATATATGTTTCCCATGCCAATAAAGCCCTTTGAATTAAATTGAGAGAGAGCTCCATTTAATGTATAGGGGACTTGAGTCTTTCATGGTTACTCAAGGTTATGTGATGAGGTAACCCCTCTTGCGACATCAAAATCAGTGTCAGCCTAATGGGGAATGACCTCTTGGTGAAACAGTCAAGATGTTGGTTTCTCTCCTCAGTAGACCCGGGTTCATATCCCACCGGATACATTAAGCAGTCTATTCTCTGAAAGGGGTCCAGACAGCCTGTTCCCAACAGTGGAGCCAGTGGGATTGGAGACGGGCCCCTCTCTCTCTCTCTCTGACTGGAGGAGAGAAGTGAAATGGTGTGTCTCCTCTGGTCAACAATACTCACCTTGAGAGACTCCACAGCCTGTTGGAGCTCCTTCAGCTTCTTCTCTCTCTCCTGGAATCTCTGCTGGACCTTCTGCTGACTCATCCCCAGCTGCCTCTGTGGAGAATCACTCTTCAATGAGCTATCAAGCTTTATTTGTCCAGTAGATCAATAGTATAGTAATGGGACATAGTGCACATAGAGAGGAAGGTATATAATCTTGAGGAAGTCACTTTCCAATATTATACTTGTTTATCTTGCTATGTGAAAGATTATAGTTTTTATGGAAGGCGTACACGTATCAAAGGGTTAAGGCTGAACTTTGGACTTATAAAAGGGCATTCAGAATGATAATAGTGTTTGACTTTAGAAAATGGTGATACATTTGGATCAAACTCAATATACTCAAGGTTTGTGTTCATATTTGTTCTGATGAGGATCAATTTCATTTGATTTCTCTCATATTCAAACAGACTTAGTTCCTACTGTATCTTTAATTATTTGTTTATCAGACAGTCACCAACAAGTAGTTCTGGTCTTACCTGTTTCTCAGTCCTCTCTGCTGCAGCTGACACTGTATCATGGCCTTTATGTTCATCCATTGTACACAGCATACAGATACACTGCTGATCGGTACGACAGAAAACCTCCAGCAGTTTGTCATGATGAGAGCAGATCTTCTCCTGTAGTTGTGCGGTGGCTTTGACCAGCTTGTGCTTCTTGAAAGCAGGAAATTCATAGTGAGGTTGGAGGTGAATCTCACAGTAAGAGGCCAGACACGCCAGACAGGACATGAGGGCTTTCTGCTTTCTGGTCCCAGTGCAGAAATCACACGCCACATCTCCAGGTCCAGCATAGCACAGAGCAGGAGGGGGAGCAGCCTGGAGTCCTGTCTTCTTCAGTTCCTCCACCAACTCAGCCAACATGTTATTATTATTATTTATATTATTATTTATTATTATTATTATTATGTTATTTTTCCTCAGAGTAGGCCTTGGAGTGAAGGTCTCTCTGCACTGAGGACAGCTATAGACACCTTTCAGAACATCCTGATCCCAGCAGCCCTCAATACAGCTTCTACAGTAACTGTGTCCACAGTGGATGGTGACCGGCTCCTTCAGTAGATCAAGACAGACAGAACAACAGAACTGGTCCTGGTCCAGCAGAACTCCCTGCTGAGCCATTTGGACGGTTGTTCACTCTCACACAGACAGACGACACAGAGAATCAGATAAATTTCGTTTCCACAGAAGAGAGTTTGTGGAGGGGAGGGACTTCCTGGTTCTGCCAGAGGGGTGGGGTTAGAGGGAGGGAGGGGTTGTACACAATGTTAATAGAGACAAAGATTTGTGTTCCTAGGTTAGGGCCCTTAATATGGAATACATTAAATACAGTGGTTAGAATATATGAAGGGTAACAGTTTCTATGAAGTACATATGTATAATGCTTTTAATGAATTGTGTAATGCCTTAAACTTACGTGCTATGACACTAACTATAACCTTCCATAATAACTAATACGTGGTTGTAAAACTCTACAATGTGTTATAGATAATTAGCTACAATGGGGGAGGGGGGAATTGAAATGGATACAATGTACTGTAGCTGAAATGAATACCGTATGTATTGACTGATCATTGAGAATGATGTAACACTTTACATTACAGTGTGTTTATTGGTGTGTAATTATTCCTGTTAGTCCAGTGGTGTAAAAGTACTGTGATGCCTCATTCTTCCACTGTACTAGCAGCAGTAACCCTAGCCAGTAATAAGGCTACTGGAATGGAAAGTGTTACAGGAAATATAAAGGAAGGATTTATACATGGCATCTATGATATACTCTATGTAATGATATGTCTATGTCTTCTAGATGGTGTTCTATACTGTATGTAATGATATGTCCATGTCTTCTATATGGTGTTCTATACTCTATGTAATGATATGTCTATGTCTTCTATATGGTGTTCTATACTGTATGTAATGATATGTCTATGTCTTCCATATGGTGTTCTATACTGTATGTAATGATATGTCTATGTCTTCTATATGGTGTTCTATACTCTATGTAATGATATGTCTATGTCTTCTATATGGTGTTCTATACTGTATGTAATGATATGTCTATGTCTTCTAGATGGTGTTCTATACTGTATGTAATGATATGTCTATGTCTTCTATATGGTGTTCTATACTGTATGTAATGATATGTCTATGTCTTCTAGATGGTGTTCTATACTGTATGTAATGATATGTCTATGTCTTCTAGATGGTGTTCTATACTGTATGTAATGATATGTCTATGTCTTCTATATGGTGTTCTATACTGTATGTAATGATATGTCTATGTCTTCTAGATGGTGTTCTATACTGTATGTAATGATATGTCTATGTCTTCTAGATGGTGTTCTATACTGTATGTAATGATATGTCTATGTCTTCTAGATGGTGTTCTATACTGTATGTAATGATATGTCTATGTCTTCTAGATGGTGTTCTATACTCTATGTAATGATATGTCTATGTCTTCTATATGGTGTTCTATACTGTATGTAATGATATGTCTATGTCTTCTAGAGGGTGTTCTATACTGTATGTAATGATATGTCTATGTCTTCTATATGGTGTTCTATACTGTATGTCATGATATGTCTATGTCTTCTATATGGTCTTCTATACTCTATGTAATGATATGTCTATGTCTTCTATATGGTGTTCTATACTGTATGTAATGATATGTCTATGTCTTCTAGAGGTGTTCTATACTGTATGTAATGATATGTCTATGTCTTCTATACTCTATGTAATGATATGTCTATGTCTTCTATATGGTGTTCTATACTGTATGTAATGATATGTCTATGTCTTCTATACTCTATGTAATGATATGTCTATGTCTTCTATATGGTGTTCTATACTGTATGTAATGATATGTCTATGTCTTCTATGTGGTGTTCTATACTGTATGTAATGATATGTCTATGTCTTCTATATGGTGTTCTATACTGTATGCAATGATATGTCTATGTCTTCTATATGGTGTTCTATACTGTATGTAATGATATGTCTATGTCTTCTATATGGTGTTCTATACTCTATGTAATGATATGTCTATGACTTCTAGATGGTGTTCTATACTGTATGTATTGATATGTCTATGTCTTCTATATGGTGTTCTATACTGTATGTAGTGATATGTCTATGTCTTCTAGATGGTGTTCTATACTGTATGTAATGATATGTCTATGTCTTCTATATGGTGTTCTATACTGTATGTAATGATATGTCTATGTCTTCTATATGGTGTTCTATACTCTATGTAATGATATGTCTATGACGTCTAGATGGTGTTCTATACTGTATGTAATGATATGTCTATGTCTTCTATATGGTGTTCTATACTGTATGTAATGATACGTCTATGTCTTCTAGATGGTGTTCTATACTGTATGTAATGATATGTCTATGTCTTCTAGATGGTGTTCTATACTGTATGTAATGATATGTCTATGTCTTCTAGATGATGTTCTATACTGTATGTAATGATATGTCTATGTCTTCTATATGGTGTTCTATACTGTATGTAATGATATGTCTATGTCTTCTATATGGTGTTCTATACTGTATGTAATGATATGTCTATGTCTTCTAGATGATGTTCTATACTGTATGTAATGATATGTCTATGTCTTCTATATGGTGTTCTATACTGTATGTAATGATATGTCTATGTCTTATATATGGTGTTCTATACTGTATGTAATGATATGTCTATGTCTTCTAGATCTTCTCCACCATCTCAGCCAACATGTTATTTTTCCTCAGATTAGGCCTTGGAGTGAAGGTCTCTCTGCACTGAGGACAGCTATAGACCCCTTTCAGAACATCCTGATCCCAGCAGCCCTCAATACAGCTCCTACAGTAACTGTGTCCACAGGGGATGGTGACCGGCTCCTTCAGTAGATCAAGACAGACAGAACAACAGAACTGGTCCTGGTCCAGCAGAACTCCCTGCTGAGCCATTTGGACGGTTGTTCACTCTCACACAGACAGACGACACAGAGACTCAGATCAGTTTCGTTTCCACAGAAGAGAGTTTTTCGGAGGGCGATGACTTTCTGGATCTGCCAGATAGGTGAGGTTAGAGGGAGGGAGGGAGGGAGGGATAGAGAGAGAACTGCGTTCAACGTGGAGAGGGAGACAAATATTTTAGTTTCTAGGTTAGGGCCCTTCATTTGGAATAAATCTAACAAATATGAGTTGTTAGAATATATAAAGGGTAACAGTTCCTATGAAGTACATATTATAATTATTATAACAAGCTTCATAATGCCTTATAATACACTTATGTGTTATAACACTGATTATAAGTGTCTATAATAATTCATAAGTGGTTGTAATGGGGGGGTTTGATATTGATACAATATACTGTAGTTTAAATGAATACTGTATGTATT